>NW_024606783.1:0-11947 GCF_018296145.1 Oncorhynchus tshawytscha | reverse complement strand
AGAGGTCTTAGAGAGAGACGAGGTGTCTTAGAGACGTGAGGTGTCTTAGAGAGACGTGAGGTGTCTTAGAGAGACGTGAGGTGTCTTAGAGAGAGACGTGAGGCGTCTTAGAGAGACGTGAGGTGTCTTTAGAGAGACGTGAGGTGTCTTAGAGAGAGACGTGAGGCCTTAGAGAGACGTGAGGCGTTTAGAGAGACGAGGTGTCTTTAGAGAGACGTGAGGTGTCTTAGAGAGACGTGAGGTGTCTTTAGAGACGTGAGGTGCTTTAGAGAGACGTGAGGTGTCTTAGAGAGACGTGAGATGAGGTCTTAGAGAGACGTGAGGTGTCTTAGAGAGACGTGAGGTGTCTTAGAGAGACGTGAGGTGTCTTAGAGAGACGTGAGGTGTCTTAGAGAGACGTGAGGTGTCTTTAGAGAGAGACGTGAGGTGTCTTAGAGAGACGTGAGGTGTCTTAGAGAGACGTGAGGTGTCTTAGAGAGACGACGAGGTGTCTTAGAGAGACGTGAGGCCTTAGAGAGACGTGAGGCTCTTAGAGAGACGTGAGGTGTCTTTAGAGAGACGTGAGGTGTCTTAGAGAGAGACGATGAGGTGTCTTAGAGAGACGTGAGGTGTCTTAGAGAGACGAGACGTGAGGCTTTAGAGAGACGGAGGTGAACATCTTAGAGAAACTTAGAGAGACGTGAGGTGTCTTAGAGAGACGTGAGGTGTCTTAGAGAGAGACGTGAGGTGCTCTTAGAGAGACGTGAGAGACGTCTTAGAGAGACGACGAGGTGTCTTAGAGAGAGACGTGAGGTGTCTTTAGAGAGACGTGAGGCATGTCTTAGAGAGACGACGAGGTGTCTTAGAGACGTGAGACGTGCCTTAGAGAGACGTGAGGTGTCTTAGAGAGACGTGAGGTGTCTTAGAGACGAGGTGCTTAGAGACTTAGAGAGACGTGAGGTGTCTTAGAGAGACGTGAGGTGTCTTTTAGAGAGACGAGGTGCTCTTAGAGAGAGACGTGAGGTGTCTTAGAGAGAGACGTGAGGTGTCTTAGAGAGACGAGGTGTCTTAGAGAGAGGTGTGACGAGGAGTGTCTTAGAGAGACGTGAGGCGTCTTAGAGAGACGTGAGGCGTCTTAGAGAGACGTGAGGTGTCTTAGAGAGAGACGTGAGGCGTCTTAGAGAGAGACGTGAGGCGTCTTAGAGAGACGTGAGGTGCCTTTTAGAGACGACGTGAGGTGTCTTAGAGAGACGTGAGAGAGAGACGTGAGGCTCTTAGAGAGACGTGAGGTGTCTTAGAGAGAGACGTGAGGTGTCTTTAGAGAGACGTGAGGTGTCTTAGAGAGACGTGATAGTGTCTTAGAGAGACGTGAGGTGTCTTAGAGAGACGTGAGGCGTCTTTAGAGAGACGTGAGGTGAGAGACGTGATAAGTGTTTAGAGAGACGTGAGGTGTCTTAGAGAGACGTGAGGTGTCTTAGAGAGACGTGAGGTGTCTTAGAGAGACGTGAGGTGTCTTTAGAGAGACGTGAGGCGTCTTAGAGAGACGTGAGGTGTCTTAGAGAGACGTGAGGTGTCTTAGAGAGACGTGAGAGTGCTTTAGAGAGAGACGAGACGATGAGGTGTCTTAGAGACGAGGTGTGAGAGACGGCGTCTTAGAGAGACGTGACGTGAGGTCCTTAGAGAGACGTGAGGTGTCTTTAGAGAGACGTGATGCGTCTTAGAGAGACGTGAGGTGTCTTAGAGAGAGACGTGAGGTGTCTTAGAGAGACGTGAGGTGTCTTTAGAGAGACGTGAGACGTGATGTCAGAGACGTGAGGCCTTAGAGAGACGAGGCGTCTTAGAGAGACGTGAGGTGCCTTAGAGAGACGTGAGGTGTCTTAGAGAGACGTGAGGCGAGAGACGTGAGGTGTCTTTAGAGAGACGTGAGGCGTCTTAGAGAGAGACGTGAGGTGTCTTAGAGAGACGTGAGGTGTCTTAGAGAGACGAGGTGTCTTAGAGAGAGACGTGAGGCGTCTTAGAGAGACGTGAGGTGTCTTAGAGAGACGTGAGGTGTCTTAGAGAGACGTGAGGTGTCTTAGAGAGACGTGATATGAGAGACGAGCTATGAGGCTCTTAGAGAGACGAGGTGTCTTTAGAGAGACGTCTTGTCTTAGAGACGAGGTGCTCTTAGAGAGAGTGAGGCGTCTTAGAGAGACGTGAGGCGTCTTAGAGAGACGTGAGGTGTCTTAGAGAGACGACGATGAGACGACGTGAGGGTGTCTTAGAGAGACGTGAGGTGTCTTAGAGAGAGACGTGAGGTGTCTTAGAGAGAGACGTGAGGTGTCTTAGAGAGACGTGAGGCGTCTTAGAGAGACGTGAGGTGTCTTTAGAGAGACGTGAGGTGTCTTTAGAGAGACGTGAGGTGTCTTAGAGAGACGACGTGAGGTGTCTTAGAGAGACGTGAGGTGTCTTAGAGAGACGAGGTGTCTTAGAGAGACGTGATAAGTGTCTTAGAGAGACGTGAGGTGTCTTAGAGAGAGACGTGAGGTGTCTTAGAGAGAGACGTGAGGCAGGTCTTAGAGAGACGTGAGGAGACGTCTTAGAGAGACGTGAGGTGTCTTAGAGAGACGTGAGGCGTCTTAGAGAGACGTGAGGTGTCTTAGAGAGACGTGAGGCGTCTTAGAGAGAGACGTGAGGTGCGTCTTAGAGAGACGTGAGGTCTCTTAGAGAGACGTGAGGTGTCTTAGAGAGACGTGAGGCGTCTTAGAGAGACGTGAGGTGTCTTAGAGAGAGACGTGGAGGTGTCTTTAGAGAGACGAGGTGTCTTAGAGAGACGTGAGGTGTCTTAGAGAGAGACGTGAGGCCTCTTTAGAGAGAGACGTGAGGTGTCTTAGAGAGACGTGAGGTGTCTTAGAGAGACGTGAGACGTGAGAGACGTGAGGTCTTAGAGAGACGTGAGGTGCCTCTTAGAGAGACGTGAGGTGTCTTAGAGAGACGTGAGGTGTCTTAGAGAGAGATGTGAGGTGTCTTTAGAGACGTGAGGTGTCTTAGAGAGACGTGAGGTGTCTTAGAGAGACGACGATGGTCTTAGAGAGACGTGAGGTGTCTTAGAGAGACGACGTGATAGGTCTCTTAGAGAGACGTGAGGTGCCTTTAGAGAGACGTGAGGTGTCTTAGAGAGACGTGAGGTGTCTTAGAGAGAGACGTGAGGTGTCTTTAGAGAGACGTGAGGTGTCTTAGAGAGAGATGTGAGGTGTCTTAGAGAGACGTGAGGTGTCTTAGAGAGACGTGAGGTGTCTTAGAGACGTAGAGAGACGTGAGGCGTCTTAGAGAGACGTGAGGTGTCTTTAGAGAGACGAGAGGTGTCTTTTAGAGAGACGTGAGGTGTCTTAGAGAGACGTGAGGTGTCTTTAGAGAGACGTGAGGTGTCTTAGAGAGAGACGTGAGGTGTCTTAGAGAGACGTGAGGTGTGTCTTAGAGAGAGAGAGACGTGAGGTGTTTTAGAGACGTGAGGTCTTTAGAGAGACGTGAGGTGCGTCTTAGAGAGACGTGAGGTGTCTTTAGAGAGAGACGTGAGGTCTTTTAGAGAGACGTGAGGTGTCTTAGAGAGACGTGAGGTGTCTTAGAGAGACGTGAGGTGTCTTTTAGAGACGTGAGGCCTTAGAGAGACGTGAGGAGAGACGTGAGGTGTCTTAGAGAGACGTGAGGTGTCTTAGAGAGAGACGTGAGGTGTCTTAGAGAGACGTGAGGTGTCTTAGAGAGAGACGACGTCTTAGAGAGACGTGATGCGTCTTTAGAGAGACGTGAGGTGTCTTAGAGAGACGTGATGGTGTCTTTAGAGAGACGTGAGGTGTCTTAGAGAGACGAGGTGCTTAGAGAGACGTGAGGTGTCTTTAGAGAGACGTGAGGCGTCTTAGAGAGACGTGAGGCGTCTTAGAGAGAGAGACGTGAGGAGATGTCTTAGAGAGACGTGAGGTGTCTTAGAGAGACGTGAGGCGTCTTAGAGAGACGTGAGGTGTCTTAGAGAGACGTGAGAGGCGTGTTTTAGAGAGACGTGAGGTGTCTTAGAGAGACGTGAGGTGTTTAGAGAGACGTGAGGTGTCTTAGAGAGACGTGAGGCCTTAGAGAGACGTGAGGTGCCTTAGAGAGACGTGAGGTGTCTTAGAGAGAGACGTGAGGTGTTTAGAGAGACGTGAGGCGTCTTAGAGAGACGTGAGGTGTCTTAGAGAGAGACGAGGTGTCTTAGAGAGACGTGAGGTGTCTTAGAGAGACGTGAGGTGTCTTAGAGAGACGTGAGGTGCTCTTAGAGACGACGAGAGGTGTCTTAGAGAGACGTGAGGTGTCTTTAGAGAGACGTGAGGTGTCTTAGAGAGACGTGAGGCGTCTTAGAGAGACGTGAGGTGTCTTAGAGAGACGTGAGGTGTCTTAGAGACGTGAGGTGTCTTAGAGAGACGTGAGGTGTCTTAGAGAGATACGTGAGAGACGTGAGATGCCTTTAGAGAGACGAGAGGTGTCTTAGAGAGACGTGAGGTGTCCTTAGAGAGAGACGATGAGGACAAAATACTAAGAGAGACGTGAGGTGTCTTTAGAGAGACGTGAGGTGTCTTAGAGAGACGTGAGGTGTCTTAGAGAGACGTGAGGCAGCTTAGAGAGACGTGAGGTGTCTTAGAGAGACGTGAGGTGCTCTTAGAGAGACGTGAGGTGTCTTAGAGAGACGTGAGGTGTCTTAGAGAGACGTGAGGTGTCTTAGAGAGACGTGAGGTGTCTTAGAGAGACGTGAGGTGTCTTAGAGAGACGAGGTGAGAGAGACGAATCCCATCTTAGAGAGACGTGAGGTGTCTTAGAGAGACGTGAGGTGTCTTAGAGAGACGTGAGGCGTCTTAGAGAGAGACGAGGCCTGAGAGACGTGAGGCACTTAGAGACGGAGGTGCTTTAGAGAGACGTGATAAAATGCTCTTTAGAGAGACGTGAGGTGTCTTTAGAGAGAGACGTGAGGTGTCTTAGAGAGACGTGAGGTGTCTTAGAGAGACGTGAGGTGTCTTAGAGAGAGACGTGAGGTGTCTTAGAGAGACGTGATTTATGTCTTAGAGAGAGAGAGACGAGGTGTCTTAGAGAGACGTGAGGTGTCTTAGAGAGACGTGAGGTGCTCTTAGAGAGAGACGTGAGGTGTCTTAGAGAGACGTGAGGTGTCTTAGAGAGACGTGAGGCGTCTTAGAGACGAGGCGTCTTAGAGAGAGACGTGAGGCGTCTTTAGAGAGACGTGAGGTGCCTTAGAGAGACGTGAGGTGCTCCTAGAGAGACGTGAGGTGTCTTTAGAGAGACGTGAGGCGTCTTAGAGAGACGTGAGGTGTCTTTAGAGAGACGTGAGGTGTCTTAGAGAGAGACGTGAGGTGTCTTAGAGAGACGTGAGGTGTCTTTAGAGAGACGATGAGGTGTCTTAGAGAGACGTGATAGCGTCTTTAGAGAGACGAGTGAAAAGTAGAGAGACGTGTCTTAGAGAGAGACGTGAGGTGTCTTTGAGAGACGTGAGGTGTCTTTAGAGAGACGTGAGGTGTCTTAGAGAGACGTGATGCGTCTTAGAGAGACGTGAGGTGTCTTAGAGAGACGTGAGGTGTCTTAGAGAGAGACGTGATACACAGTCTTAGAGAGACGTGAGGTGTTTTAGAGAGACGTGAGGTGTCTTAGAGAGAGACGTGATGAGGTGTCTTTTAGAGAGACGTGAGGTGTCTTAGAGAGACGTGAGGTGCTTAGAGAGACGTGAGGTGCTTAGAGAGACGTGAGGTGTCTTAGAGAGACGTGAGGTGCCTTAGAGAGACGTGAGGTGTCTTAGAGAGACGTGAGGTGTCTTAGAGAGACGTGAGGTGTCTTAGAGAGAGACGTGAGAGGTGTCTTAGAGAGACGTGAGGTGTCTTAGAGAGACGTGAGGTGTTTAGAGAGACGTGAGGTGTCTTAGAGAGAGACGTGAGGTGTCTTAGAGAGACGTGAGGTGTCTTAGAGAGACGTGAGGTGAGGTGAGGTTAGAGAGACGTGAGGCGTCTTAGAGAGACGGAGGCGTGAGACGTGAGCTTTAGAGAGACGGCGAGGTGAGAGACGTGGTGGCTTTAGAGAGACGTGAGGTGTCTTAGAGAGACGTGAGGTGTCTTTAGAGAGACGTGAGGTGTCTTAGAGAGACGTGAGGTGTCTTAGAGAGACGTGAGGTGTCTTAGAGAGACGTGATAAGTCTTAGAGAGAGACGTGAGGTGTCTTAGAGAGACGACGAGGTGTCTTTTAGAGAGACGATGAGAGACGTGAGGCTCTTAGAGAGACGTGATGTGTCTTAGAGAGACGTGAGGTGTCTTAGAGAGACGTGAGGTGTCTTAGAGAGACGTGAGGTGTCTTAGAGAGACGTGAGGTGTCTTAGAGAGAGACGTGAGGTGTCTTAGAGAGACGATGAGGCGTCTTAGAGAGACGTGAGGTGCCTTAGAGAGACGAGGTGTCTTAGAGAGACGAGGTGTCTTAGAGAGAGACGTGAGGCGTCTTAGAGAGACGTGAGGCGTCTTAGAGAGACGTGTGTTTTAGAGAGACGTGAGGTGTCTTAGAGAGACGTGAGGTGTCTTAGAGAGACGAGGTGTCTTAGAGAGACGTGAGGTGTCTTAGAGAGACGTGAGGCGTCTTAGAGAGACGTGAGGTGTCTTAGAGAGAGACGTGAGGTGTCTTAGAGAGACGTGAGGTGTCTTAGAGAGACGTGAGGTGTCTTAGAGAGACGATGATGTCTTAGAGACGTGAGGTGTCTTAGAGAGACGTGAGGCCTTAGAGAGACGTGAGGTGTCTTAGAGAGACGTGAGGTGTCTTAGAGAGACGATGGTGCTTTAGAGAGACGTGAGGTGTCTTTAGAGAGACGAGACGTTAGAGAGAGACTTAGGTGTCTTTAGAGACGTGAGGTGTCTTAGAGAGACGTGAGGTGTCTTAGAGAGACGTGAGGTGTCTTAGAGAGAGACGTGAGACGTGATAGGTCTTAGAGAGACGATGAGGCATCTTTAGAGAGACGTGAGGTGCCTTAGAGAGACGTGAGGCCTCTTAGAGAGACGTGAGGTGTCTTTTAGAGAGACGTGAGGCGTCTTAGAGAGACGTGAGGTGTCTTAGAGAGACGTGAGGTGTCTTAGAGAGACGTGAGGTGTCTTAGAGAGAGAGGTGTCTTTAGAGAGACGTGAGGTGTCTTTAGAGAGACGTGAGGTGTCTTTAGAGAGAGACGTGAGGTGTCTTAGAGAGACGTGAGGTGTCTTTAGAGAGACGTGGAGGTGTCTTTAGAGAGACGTGAGGTGTCTTAGAGAGAGACGATGAGGTGTTTAGAGAGACGTGAGGTGTCTTAGAGAGACGTGAGGTGTCTTAGAGACGAGGTGTCTTAGAGAGACGTGAGGTGTCTTAGAGAGACGTGAGGTGTCTTTTAGAGACGTGAGGTGTCTTTAGAGAGAGACGTGAGGTGCCTTAGAGAGACGTGAGGTGTCTTAGAGAGACGTGAGGTGTCTTAGAGAGACGTGAGGTGTCTTAGAGAGAGACGTGAGGTGTCTTAGAGAGAGACGAGGTGTCTTAGAGAGAGACGAGGTGTCTTAGAGAGACGTGAGGTGTCTTAGAGAGACGAGAGGAGAGACGTGAGGTGTCTTAGAGAGAGACGAGGTGTCTTAGAGAGAGACGTGAGGTGTCTTAGAGAGACGTGAGGTGTCTTAGAGAGAGACGTGAGGTGTTTTAGAGAGACGTGAGGCGTCTTAGAGAGACGTGAGGTGTCTTAGAGAGACGTGAGGCCTAGAGAGAGACGGAGGAGAGAGACGTGAGGTGTCTTAGAGAGACGACGAGGTGTCTTAGAGAGACGTGAGGTGTCTTAGAGACGACGAAGGCCTTAGAGAGACGAGGTGTCTTAGAGAGACGTGAGGTGTCTTAGAGAGACGTGAGGTGTCTTTAGAGAGAGACGTGAGGTGTCTTAGAGAGACGTGAGGTGTCTTTAGAGAGAGACGTGAGGTGTCTTTAGAGAGAGACGTGATGTGAGGTGTTCTTAGAGAGACGTGAGGTGTCTTAGAGAGACGTGAAACAATCTTTAGAGAGACGTGAGGTGTCTTAGAGAGAGACGTGAGAAGACGATGAGAACCGGCTTTTAGAGAGACGTGAGGTGCCTTAGAGAGACGTGAGACGGAGGTGTCTTAGAGAGACGTGAGGTGTCTTTAGAGAGAGAGACGAGAGACGTGATGATTTAGAGAGACGAGACGAGGTGTCTTAGAGAGAGACGTGAGGTGTCTTAGAGAGACGTGAGGTGTCTTAGAGAGAGACGTGAGGTGTCTTAGAGAGACGTGAGGTGCAGAGAGACGTGAGGTGTCTTAGAGAGACGTGAGGTGTCTTAGAGAGACGTGAGGTGTCTTAGAGAGAGACGTGAGGTGTCTTAGAGAGAGACGTGAGGTGTCTTAGAGAGACGTGAGGTGTCTTAGAGAGATGGAGGTGTCTTAGAGAGACGTGAGGTGTCTTAGAGAGAGACGTGAGGTGTCTTAGAGAGACGTGAGGTGTCTTAGAGAGACGTGAGGTGTCTTAGAGAGACGTGAGGTGTCTTTAGAGAGACGACGAGGTGCTTTAGAGAGACGTGAGGCGTCTTAGAGAGACGTGAGGTGTCTTAGAGAGACGTGAGGTGTCTTAGAGAGACGTGAGGTGTCTTACGTGAGAGAGAGAGAGACGAGGTGTCTTTAGAGAGAGACGTGAGGTGTCTTAGAGAGACGTGAGGTGTCTTAGAGAGACGAGGTGTCTTTAGAGAGTGTCTTAGAGAGAGACGTGAGAGACGGAGGTCTTAGAGAGAGACGTGAGACGTCTTAGAGAGACGTGAGGTGCTCTTAGAGAGACGTGAGGTGTCTTAGAGAGACGAGGTGTCTTAGAGAGACGACGAGGCTCTTAGAGAGACGATGAGAGACGTGAGCTCTTAGAGAGACGAGGTGTCTTAGAGAGACGTGAGGTGTCTTTAGAGAGACGAGGTGTGAGAGACGAGGTGTCTTAGAGAGAGACGTGAGGTGTCTTAGAGAGAGACGTGAGGTGTCTTAGAGAGACGTGAGGTGTCTTAGAGAGACGTGAGGTGTCTTAGAGAGACGTGAGGTGTCTTTAGAGAGACGTGAGGTGTCTTAGAGACGTGAGACGTGAGGTGCCTTTAGAGACGTGAGGTGTCTTAGAGAGACGTGAGGTGTCTTAGAGAGACGACGAGGTGCCTTTAGAGAGAGACGTGAGGTGTCTTAGAGAGACGTGAGGCGTCTTAGAGAGACGAGGTGCTTAGAGAGACGTGAGGTGCCTTAGAGAGACGTGAGGTGTCTTAGAGAGACGTGAGGTGTCTTAGAGAGACGTGAGGTGTCTTAGAGAGAGACGTGAGGTGTCTTAGAGAGACGTGAGGTGCTCCAGAGAGAGACGTGAGGTGTCTTAGAGAGAGACGAGGTGTCTTAGAGAGACGTGAGGTGTCTTAGAGAGAGACGTGAGGTGTCTCTTAGAGAGACGTGAGGTGTCTTAGAGAGACGTGAGGTGTCTTAGAGAGACGTGAGGTGTCTTAGAGAGACGTGAGGTGTCTTAGAGAGACGTGAGGTGCTCTTAGAGAGAGACGTGAGGGTGTCTTTAGAGAGACGTGAGGTGTCTTTTAGAGAGAGAGACGTGAGGTGTCTTTAGAGAGACGTGAGGTGTCTTAGAGAGAGATGTGAGGTGTTTTAGAGAGAGATGTGAGGTGTTTTAGAGAGAGATGTGAGGTGTTTTAGAGAGATGTGAGGTGTTTTAGAGAGATGTGAAGTGTTTTAGAGAGATGTGAAGTGTTTTAGAGAGAGATGTTATAGAGAGAGATGTTATAACGGCTCTCTTCTATCTCCTCCTCTGACGAAGAGGTAGAACAAGGATCGGACCAAAATGCAGCGTGGTGATGATTCATGATATATTTTAATGAAGGAAAAAACAACACAAGCGGAAACTACAAAATAATGAAAAGTGAAAACCGAAACAGCCCTATCTGGTGCAAATACATAGACAGGAACAATCACCCACAAAATACACAGTGAAACCCAGGCTACCTAAATATGGTTCCCAATCAGAGACAACGAGAATCACCTGACTCTGATTGAGAACCGCCTCAGGCAGCCAAGCCTATGCTAGACACACCCCTAATCAGCCACAATCCCAATGCCTACAAAAACCCCAATACGACAACACAATAAACCCATGTCACACCCTGGCCTGAACAAATAATTAAAGAAAACACAAAATACTAAGACCAAGGCGTGACAGATGTGAGGTGTTTTAGAGAGAGATGTGGGGTGTTTTAGAGAGAGATGTGGGGTGTTTTAGAGAGAGATGTGGGGTGTTTTAGAGAGAGATGTGAGGTGTTTTAGAGAGATGTGAGGTGTTTTAGAGAGAGATGTGAGGTGTTTTAGAGAGATGTGAGGTGTTTTAGAGAGAGACGTGAGGTGTCTTAGAGAGACGTGAGAGAGACGTCTTCTTAGAGAGACGTGAGGTGTCTTTAGAGACGTGATGAGACGTGAGACGTGAGGCTTAGAGAGACGTGAGGTGTCTTATAGAGACGTGAGTGTCTTTAGAGAGACGTGAGGTGTCTTAGAGAGACGTGAGGTGTCTTTAGAGAGACGTGAGGTGTCTTAGAGAGAGACGTGAGGTGTCTTAGAGAGACGTGAGGTGCCTTTTAGAGACAGACGTGTGAGGTGTCTTTAGAGACGTGAGGTGCTTAGAGAGACGTGAGGTGTCTTAGAGAGACGACGAGGAGTCTTAGAGAGAGACGGAGGTGTCTTAGAGAGACGTGAGGTGTCTTTAGAGACGTGAGGTGTGTCTTAGAGAGACGATGAGGTGTCTTTAGAGAGACGTGAGGTGTCTTAGAGAGACGACGAGGTGTCTTAGAGAGACGTGAGGTCTCTTTAGAGAGACGTGAGGCATTTTAGAGACGTGAGGTGTCTTAGAGAGACGTGAGGTGTCTTAGAGAGACGAGGTGAGAGAGAGACGTGATGCTCTTAGAGAGAGACGTGAGAGAGACGTGAGAGGTCTTAGAGAGACGTGATACGGGAGGTGCTCTTAGAGAGACGTGAGGTGTCTTAGAGAGACGTGAGGTGTCTTTGAGAGAGACGAGAGGTGTCTTAGAGAGACGAGGTGTCTTAGAGAGACGTGAGGTGTCTTAGAGAGACGTGAGGTGCGTCTTAGAGAGACGTGAGGTGTCTTAGAGAGACGTGAGGTGCTCTTAGAGACGACGAGGCGTCTTTAGAGACGACGAGGTGTCTTAGAGAGACGTGAGGTGTCTTAGAGAGACGTGAGGTGTCTTAGAGAGACGTGAGGTGTCTTAGAGAGAGACGTGAGGTGTCTTAGAGAGAGACGAGGAGAGAGACGTGGAGGTGCTTAGAGAGACGTGAGGTGTCTTAGAGAGACGTGAGGTGTCTTAGAGAGAGACGTGAGGTGTCTTAGAGAGAGAGAGACGTGAGGTGTCTTAGAGAGACGTGAGGACGTCTTAGAGAGACGTGAGGTGTCTTAGAGAGACGTGAGGTGTCTTAGAGAGACGTGAGGTGTGAGACGATGAGTGGCCTTAGAGAGACGTGAGGTGTCTTAGAGAGAGACGTGAGGTGTCTTTAGAGAGACGACGAGGTGTCTTAGAGAGAGACGTGAGGTGTCTTAGAGAGACGTGAGGTGTCTTAGAGAGACGTGAGGTGTCTTAGAGAGACGTGAGGTGTCTTAGAGAGACGTGAGGTGTCTTTAGAGACGTGAGGTGTCTTAGAGAGACGAGAGAGACGTGAGGTGTCTTAGAGAGAGACGTGAGGTGTCTTTAGAGAGAGACGTGAGGTGTTTAGAGAGACGTGAGGTGTTTAGAGAGAGATGTGAGGTGTTTTAGAGAGAGATGTGAGGTGTTTTAGAGAGAGATGTGAGGTGTTTTAGAGAGAGATGTGAGGTGTTTTAGAGAGATGTGGTGTTTTAGAGAGATGTGAGGTGTTTTAGAGAGATGTGAGGTGTTTTAGAGAGA
>NW_024606782.1:0-11944 GCF_018296145.1 Oncorhynchus tshawytscha | reverse complement strand
CCGCACGTTAAAACGCTCCCGTCCGCACGTTAAGACGCTCCCGTCCGCGTTAAAGACGCTCCCCGTCCGCGTTAAAGACGCTCCCCGTCCGCACGTTAAACGCTCCCGTCCGCCGTTAAAGGTCCCCGTCCGCACGTTAAAACGCTCCCGTCCGCACGTTAAAGGCACCTCCGTTAAAGACGCCGTCCGTTAAACGCTCCCGTCCGTCGTTAAGACCTCCCGTCCGTTAAAGACGCTCCCGTCCGCACGTTAAAGACACGTTCCCCTGTCCGTCCGCGTTAAAGACGCTCCCGTCCGTCCGCACGTTAAAGACGCTCCCCGTCCGCACGTTAAAGACGCTCCCGTCCGCACGTTAAAGACGCTCCCCGTCCGTTAAAGGCCTCCCGTCCGCGTTAAAACGCTCCCGTCCGCACGTTAAGGCCCCGTCCGCGTTAAGACGCTCCCGTCCGTCACGTTAAAGACGCTCCCGTCCGTCACGTTAAAGACGCTCCCGTCCGCACGTTAAAGACGCTCCCCGCCGTCCTCCCCCGTCCGCGTTAAAGACGCTCCCCGTCCGCACGTTAAAGACGCTCCCCGTCCGCACGTTAAAGACGCTCCCGTCACGTTAAAGACGTCTCCCGTCCGCACGTTAAAGACGCTCCCGTCCGCACGTTAAAGACCTCCCGTCCGCACGTTAAAGACGCTCCCGTCCGTCCGTCCGTTAAAGAAGCTCCCCGTCCGCACGTTAAAACGCTCCCGTCCGCACGTTAAAGACGACCGTCCGCGTTAAAGACGCTCCCCGTCCCGTTAAAGACGTCCGTCCGTTAAAGACGCTCCCCGTCCGCACGTTAAAGACGCTCCCCGTCCTCCCGTCCGCACGTTAAAGACCCCCGTCCGCGTTAAAGACGCTCCCCGTCCGCACGTTAAAACGCTCCCGTCCGCGTTAAAGACGCTCCCCGTCCGCACGTTAAAGACGCTCCCCGTCCACGTTAAAGACGCTCCCCGTTAAACGCTCCCCCGTCCGCACGTTAAAGACGCTCCCCGTCCGCACGTTAAGACGCCCCCGTCCGCGTTAAAGACGCTCCCCCCGTCCGCACGTTAAAGACGCTCCCGTCCGCACGTTAAGACACTCCCCGTCCGCACGTTAAAGACGCTCCCCGTCCGCACGTTAAAGACGCTCCCGTCCGTCACGTTAAAGACCTCCCCGTCCGCCCGTCGTTAAAGACATCGCCTCCCGTCCCCGTCCGCACGTTAAAGACGCTCCCGTCCGCGTTAAACGCTCGTCCTCCCGTCCGCGTTAAAGACGCTCCCCGTCCGCGTTAAAGACGCTCCCCGTTAAAGACTCCCGTCCGCACGTTAAAGACACTCCCGTCCCGTCCGCACGTTAAAGACGCTCCCGTCGCACGTTAAAGACGCTCCCCCGTCCACGTTAAAGACGCTCCCCGTCCGCGTTAAAGACACTCCCCGTCACACGTTAAAGACGCTCCCCGTCCGCGTTAAAGACGCTCCCCGTCCGTCACGTTAAAGACGCTCCCGTCCGTTAAAAGACGCTCCCCGTCACCCCCGTCCGCACGTTAAAGACGCTCCCGTCCCCGTCCGTTAAAGACGCTCCCCGTCCGCACGTTAAAGACGCTCCCGTCCGCACGTTAAAGACGTCCCCGTCCGCACGTTAAAGACGCTCCCCGTCCGCGTTAAAGACGTCCCGTCACGTTAAAGACGCATCCCGTCCCCCCGTCCGCGTTAAAAGACGCCCCGTCCCGTCGTTAAAGACGCTCCCGTCCGTCCGTTAAAGACTCCCCGTCCGTCACGTTAAGACCCCCCCGTCCGCGTTAAGACGCTCCCGTCGTTAAGACCGTCCGCGTTAAAAACCTCCCCGTCCGCGTTAAAGACCCCCGTCCACGTTAAGACGCCCACGTTAAAGACACTCCCCCCCGTCCGCACGTTAAAGACCTCTCCCCCGCACGTTAAAGACGCTCCCGTCCGCACGTTAAAGACGCTCCCGTCCGTCACGTTAAAGACGCTCCCCCGTCCGCGTTAAAGACGCTCCCGTCCGTCACGTTAAAGACGCTCCCGTTAAAACGTCCCGTCCGCACGTTAAAGACGCTCCCGTCCGCGTTGAACCTCCCCCGTCACGTTAAAGACGCTCCCCGTCCGCACGTTAAGACCTCCCGTCCGCACGTTAAAGACGCTCCCGTCCCCCCGTCCGCACGTTAAAACGCTCCCCCGTCCCGTCCGCACGTTAAAGACGCTCCCCGTCCGTCCGCACGTTAAAGACGCTCCCCCGTCCGTTAAAGACCCCCGTCACGTTAAAGACGCTCCCCGTCCGCACGTTAAAGACGCTCCCGTCCGCACGTTAAAGACGCTCCCCCTCCTCCCGTCCGCGTTAAAGACGCTCCCCCGTCCGCACGTTAAAGACGCTCCCGTCCGTTAAAGACGCTCCCCCCCGTCCGCACGTTAAAGACGCCCCGTCCGCCCCGTCCGCCGTTACGTTAAAAAGACGCTCCCGTCCGCACGTTAAAGACCTCCCCGTCCGCACGTTAAGACGCTCCCCGTCCGCACGTTAAGACGCTCCCCGTCCACGTTAAGACGCCCCGTCCGCACGTTAAAGACGCTCCCGTCCCGTCCGCGTTAAAGACGCTCCCGTTAAAGACCCCGTCCGTCACGTTAAAGACGCTCCCCGTCCGTCCGCGTTAAAGACGCTCCCCGTCCGTTAAAGACGCTCCCCCGCACCGCGTTAAAGACCTCCCGTCCCCGTCCGCACGTTAAGACGCTCCCGTCCCCGTCCGCACGTTAAAGACGCTCCGTTAAATCCGTCCGCACGTTAAGACGCTCCCCGTCCGCGTTAAAGACGCTCCCGTCCGTCCGTTAAAGACGCTCCCGTCCGCGTTAAAGACGCTCCCCCCGTCCGCACGTTAAAGACGCTCCCCGTCATCCCGTCCGTCCGCACGTTAAAGACGCTCCCCGTCCTCCGTCCGTTAAAGACGCTCCCCGTCCGCGTTAAAGACGCTCCCCGTCCCCGTCCGCACGTTTAAAGACGCTCCCCGTCCCGTCCACGTTAAAGACGCTCCCGTCCGTCACGTTAAAGACGCTCCCCCGTCCGCACGTTAAGACGTCCCGTCATCATCCCGTCCGCACGTTAAAGACGTCCGCGTTAAAGACGCTCCCGTCCGCACGTTAAAGACGCTCCCCGTCCGCGTTAAAGACCTCCCCGTCCGCGTTTAAAGACGCTCCCCGTCCGCGTTAAAGACGCTCCCGTCCGCACGTTAAAGACGCTCCCGTCCGCGTTAAAGACGCTCCCGTCCTCCCGTCCACGTTAAAGACGCTCCCGTCCGTCCGCGTTAAGACGCTCCCCGTCCACGTTAAAACCGTCCGCACGTTAAAGACGCTCCCCGTCCGTCCGCGTTAAAGACGCTCCCGTCCGTCACGTTAAAGACCTCCCGTCCGCACGTTAAAGACATCTCCCGTCCGTCCGTCCGTTAAAGATCGCCGTCCCGTTAAAGACCTCTCCCGTCCGCACGTTAAAAGACGCTCCCGTCCGCACGTTAAAGACCTCCCCGTCCGCGTTAAACGTTCCCCCGTCTCCCGTCCGTCACGTTAAAACGCTCCCCGTCCCCCGTCCGCGTTAAAGACGCTCCCCCGTCCGTCACGTTAAAGACCCGTCCGTTAAGACCCCCGTCCGCACGTTAAAGACGCTCCCCTGTCCGTCCCGTCCGCACGTTAAAGACGCTCCCCCGTCCGCACGTTAAACGCTCCCGTCCGTCACGTTAAAGACGCTCCCGTCCCGTCACGTTAAAGACATCCTCCCGTCCCCGTCACGTTAAAGACGCTCCCCCGTCCCGTCCGCACGTTAAAGACGCTCCCCGTCCCCCGTCCGCACGTTAAAGACGCTCCCCGTCCGCGTTAAAACGCTCCCCGTCCGTCGTTAAAGACGCTCCCCGTCCGCACGTTAAAGACGCTCCCGTCCGCACGTTAAAGACGCTCCCGTCCGCACGTTAAAGGCGCTCCCGTCCACGTTAAAACGCTCCCGTCCGTTCGTTAAAGACGCTCCCGTCCGCACGTTAAAGACCCCCGTCCGCACGTTAAGACCCCCGTCCGTTAAAGACGCTCCCGTCCCCGTCCGTTAAAAGACGCCCCCCCGTCCGCACGTTAAAGACCCCGTCCTCCCGTCCGCACGTTAAGACGCTCCCGTCCGCGTTAAACGCTCCCGTCCGCGTTAAAGACGCTCCCGTCCCGTTAAACGCTCCCGTCCGCGTTAAAGACGCTCCCCGTCCGTTACGTTAAGACGCTCCCGTCCGCACGTTAAAGACGCTCCCGTCCGCACGTTAAAGACGCTCCCCCGTCATCTCCCGTCCGCACGTTAAAACGACCCGTCACGTTAAAGCCCCGTCCGCCCGTCGTTAAAGACGCTCCCGTCCGCACGTTAAAGACGCTCCCCGTCCGTCACGTTAAAACCCGACGCTCCCCCGTCCGCGTTAAAGACGCCCCGTCCGCGTTAAAGACGCTCCCCGTCCGTCCGCGTTAAAGACGCTCCCGTCCTCCGTCCGCGTTAAAGACGCTCCCCGTCCGCACGTTAAAGACTCCCCGTCCGCGTTAAAGACGCTCCCCCCGTCCGCACGTTAAAGACGCTCCCCCATCCGTTAAGACGTCCGTCGTTAAAGACGCTCCCCCCGTCCGCGTTAAAGACGCTCCCGTCCCCGTCCGCACGTTAAAGACGCTCCCGTCATCCCGTCCGCACGTTAAAGACGCTCCCTGCCCCGTCCGCACGTTAAAGCTCCCCCGTCCGTCCGCACGTTAAAGACCTCCCCGTCCGCGTTAAAGACGCTCCCCGTCCGTTAAAGACGCATCCCCCGTCCGTTAAAGACCTCCCGTCCGCACGTTAAAGACGCTCCCGTCCGTCCGCGTTAAAGACGCCCCGCCCCCGTCCGCACGTTAAAGACCGTCCCCCGTCCGCACGTTAAGACGCTCCCGTCGTCCTCCCCGTCCGCGTTAAAGAAGCTCCGTCCGCCGTTAACCCCGTCCGCACGTTAAAGACGCCCGTCCGCACGTTAAAGACGCCCCGTCCGCACGTTAAAGACTCCTCCCGTCCGCGTTAAAGACGCTCCCGTCCGTCCGCACGTTAAAGACACCCGTCCCCCCGTCCGCACGTTAAAGACGCTCCCCGTCCCCGTCCGCGTTAAAGACACGTCTCCCGTCCTCCCCGTCCGCACGTTAAGACCCGCCCCGTCCGCACGTTAAAGACCCCCGTCCACGTTAAAGACGCTCCCCGTCCGCACGTTAAAGACGCTCCCCGTCCCGTCCGCGTTAAAGACGCTCCCCGTCCGCGTTAAAGACGCTCCCCGTCCGCACGTTAAAGACGCTCCCGTCCGCGTTAAAGACTCTCCCGTTAAAGACGTCCCCCGTCCGCACGTTAAAGACGCTCCCGTTCCGTCATCCCCGTCCGCGTTAAGACACTCCCGTCCCCCGTCCGCGTTAAAACTCCCGTCCCCCGTCCGCGTTAAAGACGCTCCCCCGTCCGCGTTAAAGACGCTCCCGTCCGTCACGTTAAAGACGCTCCCCCGTCCGCACGTTAAAGACGCTCCCGTCCGCACGTTAAAGCACTCCCCGTCCGCACGTTAAAGACGCTCCCCGTCACCCCGTCCGTCCGCACGTTAAAGACGCTCTGTCCTCCCGTCCGCACGTTAAAGACGCTCCCCGTCCCCCCGTCACGTTAAACGCTCCCCGTCCGTCACGTTAAAACGCTCCCGTTAAAACGCCCCGTCCGCACGTTAAAGACGCTCCCCGTCCGCACGTTAAAGACGTCTCCCCGTCCGCACGTTAAAGACACTCCCCCGCGTTAAAGACCTCCCGTCCGCGTTAAAGGCGCTCCCGTCCGCACGTTAAGACCCCCGTCCGCGTTAAAGACGCTCCCCCCGTCCGCACGTTAAAACGCTCCCCGTCCGCACGTTAAAGACGCTCCCCCTCCGTCCGCGTTAAAGACGCTCCCGTCACGTTCCCGTCCGCGTTAAAGCTCCGTCCGCGTTAAGACGCCCCCGTCCGCACGTTTAAGACGCTCCCGTCCACGTTAAAGACCTCCCCGTCCGCGTTAAACGCTCCCGTCCGCACGTCCCCCCGTCCGCACGTTAAAGACGCTCCCCGTCCGCCCGTTAAAGACACTCCGTCCGCGTCCCGTCCGCGTTAAAACTCCCGTCCCCGTCCGCACGTTAAAGACGCTCCCCGTTAAAGACCGTCCCGTCGTTAAAGACGCTCCCCGTCCGCACGTTAAGACGCTCCCGTCCGTCACGTTAAAGACGCTCCCGTCATCCCCGTCCGCGTTAAAGACGCTCCCCCGTCCGTCCGCACGTTAAAGACGCTCCCCCGTCCGCACGTTAAAGACGCTCCCCGTCCGTCACGTTAAAGACGCTCCCCGTCCGCACGTTAAAGACGCTCCCGTCCGCACGTTAAAGACGCTCCCCGTCCGCACGTTAAAGACGCTCCCCCCCCGTCCGCACGTTAAAGACGCTCCCCGTCCCGTTAAAACGACCCCCCGTCCGCACGTTAAAGACGCCCCCGTCCGCCGTTAAAGACGCTCCCCGTCCGCACGTTAAAGACGCTCCCCGTCCGCACGTTAAAGACGCTCCCCCCGTCCTCCCGTCCGCACGTTAAAGACGCTCCCGTCCGCGTTAAAGACCTCCCGTCCGCGTTAAGACGCTCCCCCCGTCCGCACGTTAAAACCTCCCGTCCGCACGTTAAAGTCACGTTACCGTTCCCGTCCGTCCGCACGTTAAAGACGCTCCCGTCCGTTAAAGACGCTCCCGACCTCCCGTCCGCACGTTAAAGACGCTCCCCCGTCCGCTCATCCCCGTCCGCACGTTAAAAGACGCTCCCCGTCCGACGTTAAAGACCTCCCCGTCCGCACGTTAAAGACGCTCCCCCCGTCCGCACGTTAAAGACGCTCCCCCGTCCACGTTAAAGACGTCCCCGTCCGCACGTTAAAGACGCTCCCCGTCATCCCGTCCGCGTTAAAACCCCCCGTCCACGTTAAAGACATCTCCCGTCCGCACGTTAAAGACGCTCCCGTCCCGCACGTTAAAGACGCTCCCCGTCCCCCGTCCGCACGTTAAAGACGCTCCCCGTCCGCGTTAACCTCCCGTCCGTCACGTTAAGACGCTCCCGTCCGCACGTTAAGACGCTCCCCGTCCGTCACGTTAAAACGCTCCCGTTAAAGACCCCGTCCGCGTTAAAGACGCTCCCGTCCGCACGTTAAAGGCACGCCCCCCCGTCCGCACGTTAAAGACGCTCCGTCCGTTAAAGACCCGCTCCCCGTCCACGTTAAAGACGCTCCCGTTAAAGACCTCCCGTCCGCACGTTAAAGACGCCCCCGTCCGCGTTAAAGACGCTCCCGTCCGACGTTAAAGACCCCCGTCCGCACGTTAAAAGACTCCGACCTCCCGTCCGCGTTAAAGACCTCCCCTCCGTCCGCACGTTAAAGACGCTCCCGTCCTCCCCGTCCGCACGTTAAAAGACGCTCCCCGTCCGCGTTAAAGACGCTCCCGTCCTCCCCGTCCGCGTTAAAGACCCCGTCCCCCGTCCGCACGTTAAAGACGCTCCCGTCACGTTAAAGACGCTCCCCGTCCCGTCCGCACGTTAAAGACGCTCCCCCCGTCCGCACGTTAAAGACGCTCCGTCCGCGTTAAAGTCCGCGTTAAAGACCCCCGTCCGCACGTTAAGACGCTCCGCGTTAAGGCCTCCCGTCCGTTAAAGACGCTCCCCGTCCGCGTTAAGACGCTCCCGTCATCCCCGGCACGTTAAAGACGCTCCCCGACTCCCGTCCGCACGTTAAAGACGCCGTCCGTTAAAGACGCTCCCCGTCCGCGTTGTTAAACTCCCGTCCGCACGTTAAAGACGCTCCCCGTCCGTCGTTAAAGACGCTCCCCGTCCGCACGTTAAAGACGCTCCCCGTCCGCGTTAAGACTCTCCCCCGTCCGCACGTTAAAGACGCTCCCCGTCCGTCACGTTAAAACGCTCCCCGTCCTCCCCGTCACGTTAAAGACGCTCCCCCCGTCCGTTAAAGACCTCCCCGTCCGCGTTAAAGACGCTCCCCGTCCGCACGTTAAAGACGCTCCCGTCCGCACGTTAAAGACGTTCCCCGTCCGTCCGTTAAAGACCCCCCGTCCGCACGTTAAAGACGCTCCCCGTCCCCGTCACGTTAAAGACTCCCCGTCCGCGTTAAAGACACCCGTCCCCTCCCCGTCCGCACGTTAAAGACGCTCCCCGTCCGTTAAAGACGCTCCCCGTCCGCACGTTAAAGACGCTCCCGTCCGCACGTTTAAGACGCTCCCCCCGTCCGCACGTTAAAGACCTCCCCCGTCCGCACGTTAAAGACGCTCCCGTCCGCGTTAAAGACGCTCCCGTCCGTCCGCACGTTAAAGACCCCCGTCCGTCGTTAAAGACGCTCCCGTCCGCACGTTAAAGACGCTCCCGTCACGTCCCCCCGTCCGCGTTAAAGACGCTCCCCGTCCTCCGCCGTCCGCGTTAAAGACGCTCCCGTCCCCGTCCGCACGTTAAAGACGCCCCCGTCCGTTAAAGCATCCCCCCGTCCGCACGTTAAAGACGCTCCCGTCCCGTTAAAGACGCCCCGTCCGCACGTTAAAGACGCTCCCCGTCCGCACGTTAAAGACGCTCCCCGTCCGTCCGTTAAAGACGCCCCCGTCCGCACGTTAAAGACCCGCTCCCCGTCCGCACGTTAAGACGCTCCCCGTCCTCCGTCCGTCCGCGTTAAAAGACGCTCCCCGTCATCCCGTCCGCACGTTAAAGACCTCCCGTCCGCGTTAAAGACATCCCGTCCGCACGTTAAAGACGCTCCCCGTCCGCACGTTAAAGACGCTCCCGTCCGTTAAGACGTTCCCGTCCCCCGTCCGCACGTTAAAGACGCTCCCCCGTCCGCACGTTAAAGACCTCCCGTCCGCGTTAAAGACGCTCCCCGTCCACGTTAAAGACCCGTCCGTCACGTTAAGACGCTCCCTCCCGTCATCCCGTCCGCGTTAAAGGCACCCCCGTCCGCACGTTAAGACGCTCCCGTCCGCACGTTAAAGACGCTCCCGTCCGCGTTAAAGACGCTCCCCCCGTCCACGTTAAAGACGCTCCCCGTCCGCACGTTAAAGACGCCCCGTCCGTTAAAGACGTCGTTTAAAGACGCCGTCCCCCGTCCGCGTTAAAGACGCTCCCGTTAAAGACCTCCCGTCCGCACGTTAAAGACGCTCCCCGTCCGTCCGCACGTTAAAACGCTCCCCGTCCACACGTTAAAGACACTCCCCGTCCGCACGTTAAAGACACTCCCCGTCCCCCGTCCGCACGTTAAAGACGCTCCCGTCCCCGTCCGCGTTAAAGACGCTCCCGTCCGTCACGTTAAAGACGCTCCCCCGTCCACGTTAAAGACGACCCTCCCGTCCGCACGTTAAAGACGCTCCCGTCCGCCGTCGTTAAAGACGCTCCCGTCCCCGTCCGTTAAAGACGTCACTCCCGTCCGCACGTTAAAGACGCTCCCGTCCGTTTAAGACCTCCCCGTCCGTCCACGTTAAAGACGCTCCCGTCCGCACGTTAAAACGCTCCCCGTTAAGGCATCCCGTCCGCACGTTAAAGACGCTCCCCGTCCGTCCGCGTTAAAGACATCCCGTCCCGTCCGCACGTTAAAAGACGCTCCCGTCCGCACGTTAAAGACGCTCCCGTCCGCCGTCCACGTTAAAGGCTCTCCGTCCTCCCGTCCGCACGTTAAACGCTCCCCGTCCGCGTTACGTTAAAGACGCTCCCCGTCCGCACGTTAAAACGCTCCCCGTCCACGTTAAAGACGCTCCCCCGTCCCCGTCCGCGTTAAAGACGCTCCCCGTCCGCACGTTAAAGACGCTCCCCGTCCGCACGTTAAAGACGCTCCCGTCATCCGTCCGACCTCCCCGTCCGTCGTTAAAGACGCTCCGACGTTAAGACCCCGTCCGCACGTTAAAACGCTCCCCGTCCGCACGTTAAAGGCACCCCGCCCCCGTCCGCGTTAAAGACCTGCTCCCGTCCGCACGTTAAAGACACCGTCCGCACGTTAAAGACGCTCCCCGTCCGTCACGTTAAAACGCTCCCGTCCGACGTTAAAGACGCTCCCGTCCGCGTTAAAGACGCTCCCCGTCCGCACGTTAAAGACGCCCCGTCCCGTTAAAGACGCACGTTAAAGACGCTCCCGTCCGCACGTTAAAGACGCTCCCCGTCCGCACGTTAAAGGCGCTCCCCGTCCCGTTAAAGACGCTCCCCGTCCGTTAAAGATCTGACCGTCACGTTAAAGGCTCCCCCGTCCGCGTTAAAGACATCCCCCTCCCGTCCGCACGTCCGCACGTTAAAAGACCCCGTCCGTTAAAGACCCCCGTCCGCGTTAAAGACGCTCCCGTCCGCCCGTCTTAAAGACCTCCCGTCCACGTTAAAGACGCTCCCGTCCGTCACGTTAAAGACCTCCCGTCCGCACGTTAAAGACGCTCCCGTCCGTCACGTTAAAGACGCTCCCCGTCCGCACGTTAAAGACGCTCCCCGTCCGCACGTTAAAGACCCCCCGTCCGCACGTTAAAGACGCTCCCCGTCCGCACGTTAAGACATCCCTCCCGTCCGCACGTTAAAGACGCTCCCCGTCCGCGTTAAAGACGCTCCCCGTCCGCACGTTAAGACATCCCCGTCTCCCGTCCGCACGTTAAAGACGCCCCGTCCGTCCGCGTTAAAACGCTCCCCCGTCCGCACGTTAAAGACGCTCCCGTTAAAGACGTTCGTCCGCGTAAAGACGCTCCCCCGCGTTAAAACATCCCGTCCGCACGTTAAAGACGCTCCCCGTCCGTCCGCACGTTAAAGACGCTCCCACGTTCAAAGACCTCCCGTCCGCGTTAAAGACGCTCCCGTCAAAGACTCCCGTCCGCGTTAAAGACACTCCCGTCCGCACGTTCCCGTCCGCGTTAAAGACGCTCCCCGTCCGTCACGTTAAAGACGCTCCCCGTCCCGTCCGCGTTAAAGACGCTCCCCGTCCGCACGTTAAGAAGACCTCCCGTCCGCACGTTAAAGACGCTCCCCGTCCGCACGTTAAAGACGCTCCCCGTCCGCACGTTAAAGACGCTCCCGTCCTCTCCCGTCCGCACGTTAAAGACGCTCCGTCCGCGTTAAAGACCCCTGTCCGCACGTTAAAGACCCCCGTCCACGTTAAAGACGCTCCCGTCCGCACGTTAAAGACGCTCCCCGTCCGCACGTTAAAGACGCTCCCCGTCCGTCCGCGTTAAAGACGCTCCCCGTCCGTCCGCACGTTAAAGACGCTCCCGTCCTCGTTAAAACATCCCCGCCCCCGTCGTTAAAGACGCTCCCGTCCGCACGTTAAAGACGCTCCCGTCCGCACGTTAAAGACGTCCCCGTCCGCACGTTAAAGACGCTCCCCGTCCGCACGTTAAAGACGCTCGTCCGCACGTTAAAGACGCTCCCGTCCGCACGTTAAAGACGCTCCCGTCCGCGTTAAAGACACGTTAAAGACGCTCCCGTCCGCGTTAAGACGCTCCCGTCCGTCCGCACGTTAAAGACATCCCCGTCACGTTAAAGACGCCCCGTCCGCACGTTAAAACGCTCCCGTTAAAGACCTCCCGTCCGCGTTAAAGACGCTCCCCGTCCGCACGTTAAAAGACGCTCCCCGCTCCCGTCCACGTTAAAGACGCTCCCGTCCGCACGTTCCCGCTCCCGTCCCCGTCCGCACGTTAAAGACGACGCGTCCCGTCCGTTAAAGACGCCCCCGTCCGCACGTTAAAGACGCTCCCGTCCGTCCGTCACGTTACGTTAAGACGCTCCCGTCCGCCCGTTAAAGACGCTCCCGTCCGCACGTTAAGAGACCCCCGTCCGCACGTTAAGGCAACCTCCCCGTCCGCACGTTAAAGACGCTCCCCGTCCGCACGTTAAAGACGCTCCCCGTCATCCCGTCCGCACGTTA
>NW_024606781.1:5000-10000 GCF_018296145.1 Oncorhynchus tshawytscha | reverse complement strand
CTCCTCTCCTCTCCTCTCCTCTCATCTCATCTCATCTCCTCTCCCATCCCTTCCTTTCCTTTCCTCTCCCTCTCCATTCTTTCCTCTCCTCTCCTCTTCTCCTTCTCCCTCTCCTCTCCTCTCCCTCTCCTCTCCTCTCCTCTCATCTCCTCTCCTCTCCTCTCATCTCATCTCATCTCCTCTCCTCTCCTCTCCTCTCCTCTCCTCTCCTCTCATCTCATCTCATCTCCTCTCCCATCCCCTTCCTTTCCTTTCCTCTCCTCTCCATTCTTTCCTCTCCTCTCCTCTTCTCCTTCTCCCTCTCCTCTCCTCTCCTCTCCTCTCATCTCCTCTCCTCTCCTCTCATCTCATCTCCTCTCCTCTCCTCTCCTCTCCTCTCCTCTCCTCTCCTCTCATCTCATCTCCTCTCCTCTCCTCTCCTCTCCTCTCCCCTCCCCTCTCCTCTCCTCTCATCTCATCTCCTCTCCCCTCTCCTCTCCCTCTCCTCTCCTCTCCTCTCCTCTCCTCTCCTCTCCTCTCCTCTCATCTCATCTCATCTCATCTCATCTCATCTCATCTCATCTCATCTCATCTCATCTCATCTCATCTCATCTCATCTCATCTCATCTCATCTCATCTCATCTCATCTCATCTCATCTCATCTCATCTCATCTCATCTCATCTCATCTCATCTCATCTCCCATCCCCTCCTTTCTCTCCTCTCCATTCTTTCCTCTCCTCTCCTCTCCCCTCTCCTCTCCTCTCCTCTCCTCTCCTCTCCTCTCCTCTCCTCTCATCTCATCTCATCTCATCTCCTCTCCTCTCCTCTCCTCTCCTCTCCTCTCCTCTCCTCTCCTCTCCTCTCATCTCATCTCATCTCATCTCATCTCATCTCATCTCATCTCATCTCATCTCATCTCATCTCATCTCATCTCATCTCATCTCATCTCATCTCATCTCATCTCATCTCATCTCATCTCTCATCTCATCTCATCTCATCTCCCATCCCCTTCCCTTTCCTTTCCTCTCCTCTCCATTCTTTCCTCTCCTCTCCTCTTCTCCCTCTCCTCTCCTCTCCTCTCCTCTCCTCTCCTCTCCTCTCATCTCATCTCATCTCATCTCATCTCATCTCATCTCATCTCATCTCATCTCCTCTCCTCTCCTCTCCTCTCCTCTCCTCTCCCTCTCCTCTCCTCTCCTCTCCTCTCCTCTCCTCTCCTCTCCATCCCCTTCCTTTCCTTTCCTCTCCTCTCCATTCTTTCCTCTCATCTCATCTCCTCTCCTCTCCTCTCCTCTCCTCTCCTCTCCTCTCCTCTCCTCTCCCATCCCCTTCCTTTCCTTTCCTCTCCTCTCCATTCTTTCCTCTCCTCTCATCTCATCTCCTCTCCCTCTCCTCTCCTCTCCTCTCCTCTCCTCTCATCTCCTCTCCTCTCCTCTCTCTCCTCTCTCCTCTCCTCTCCTCTCCTCTCCTCTCCTCTCATCTCATCTCATCTCATCTCCTCTCCTCTCCTCTCCTCTCTCTCTCCTCTCCCTCTCCTCTCCTCTCATCTCATCTCATCTCATCTCAAATCATCTCATCTCATCTAAATCTCAATCTAAATCTAAAATAATCTCATCTCATCTCATCTCATCTCATCTCAATCTCATCTCATCTCATCTCATCTCATCTCATCTCATCTCATCTCATCTCATCTCATCTCCCATCCCCTTCCTTTCCTTTCCTCTCCCTCTCCATTCTTTCCTCTCTTCTCCTTCTCCCTCTCCTCTCCTCTCTCTCTCCTCTCCTCTCATCTCCTCTCCTCTCCTCTCCTCTCCTCTCATCTCATCTCATCTCCTCTCCCATCCCCTTCCTTTCCTTTCCTCTCCTCTCCATTCTTTCCTCTCCTCTCCTCTTCTCCTTCTCCCTCTCCTCTCCTCTCCTCTCCTCTCCTCTCCTCTCCTCTCCTCTCCTCTCATCTCCTCTCCTCTCCTCTCCTCTCATCTCATCTCATCTCATCTCATCTCATCTCATCTCATCTCCTCTCTCTCTCCTCTCCTCTCCTCTCCTCTCCTCTCCTCTCCTCTCCTCTCCTCTCATCTCATCTCATCTCATCTCATCTCATCTCCTCTCCCATCCCCTTCCTTTCCTTTCCTCTCCTCTCCATTCTTTCCTCTCCCTCTCCTCTTCTCCTTCTCCCTCTCCTCTCCTCTCCTCTCATCTCCTCCTCCTCTCCTCTCCCTCTCCTCTCATCTCATCTCCTCTCATCTCCCTCTCCTCTAATCTCCTCTCATCTCCTCTCCTCTCCTCTCCTCTCCCTATCCTCTCCTCTCCTCTCCTCTCATCTCATCTCATCTCATCTCATCTCATCTCATCTCATCTCATCTCATCTCATCTCATCTCATCTCATCTCATCTCATCTCATCTCATCTCAATCTCATCTCATCTCATCTCATCTCATCTCATCTCATCTCATCTCATCTCATCTCCCATCCCCTTCCTTTCCTTTCCTCTCCTCTCCATTCTTTCCTCTCCTCTCCTCTCCTCTCCTCTCCTCTCCTCTCCTCTCCTCTCATCTCATCTCATCTCATCTCATCTCATCTCATCTCATCTCATCTCATCTCATCTCATCTCATCTCATCTCATCTCATCTCAATCTCAATCTCATCTAATCTCATCTCATCTCATCTCATCTCATCTCATCTCATCTCATCTCATCTCATCTCCCATCCCTTCCTTTCCTTTCCTCTCCTCTCCATTCTTTCCTCTCCTCTCCTCTTCTCCTTCTCCCTCTCCTCTCCTCTCCTCTCCTCTCATCTCAATCTCATCTCAATCTCATCTCATCTCATCTCATCTCATCTCATCTCATCTCATCTCATCTCATCTCATCTCATCTCATCTCCTCTCCTCTCCTCTCCTCTCCCTCTCCTCTCCTCTCCCTCCTCTCCTCTCCTCTCCTCTCCTCTCCCATCCCCTTCCTTTCCCTTTCCTCTCCTCTCCATTCTTTCCTCTCCTCTCATCTCATCTCCTCTCCTCTCCTCTCCTCTCCTCTCCTCTCATCTCATCTCATCTCATCTCATCTCCTCTCCTCTCCTCTCCTCTCCTCTCCTCTCCTCTCCTCTCCTCTCTCCTCTCCTCTCCCTCTCCTCTCCTCTCCTCTCATCTCATCTCAAAAAATCTCCTCTCCTCTCCTCTCCTCTCCTCTCCTCTCCTCTCCTCTCATCTCATCTCATCTCATCTCATCTCATCTCATCTCATCTCATCTCATCTCATCTCCTCTCCCTCTCCTCTCCTCTCCTCTCCTCTCCTCTCCTCTCCTCTCCTCTCCTCTCCTCTCCTCTCCTCTCCTCTCCTCTCCTCTCCTCTCCTCTCCTCTCCTCTCCCATCCCCTTCCTTTCCTTTCCTCTCCTCTCCATTCTTTCCTCTCCTCTCATCTCATCTCCTCTCCTCTCCTCTCCTCTCCTCTCCCTCTCCTCTCCTCTCCTCTCCTCTCCTCTCCTCTCCTCTCCCATCCCCTTCCTTTCCTTTCCTCTCCTCTCCATTCTTTCCTCTCCTCTCATCTCATCTCATCTCCTCTCCTCTCCTCTCCTCTCCTCTCCTCTCCCTCTCCTCTCCTCTCCTCTCCTCTCCTCTCATCTCTCCTCTCCTCTCCTCTCCTCTCCTCTCATCTCATCTCATCTCATCTCATCTCCTCTCCTCTCCTCTCATCTCATCTCATCTCATCTCATCTCATCTCATCTCATCTCATCTCATCTCATCTCATCTCATCTCATCTTCTCATCTCATCTCATCTCATCTCATCTCATCTCATCTCATCTCATCTCGTCTCATCTCATCTCATCTCATCTCATCTCATCTCCCATCCCTTCCTTTCCTTTCCTCTCCTCTCCATTCTTTCCTCTCTTCTCCTTCTCCCTCTCCTCTCCTCTCCTCTCCTCTCCTCTCATCTCCTCTCCCTCTCCTCTCCTCTCCTCTCCTCTCCTCTCATCTCATCTCATCTCCTCTCCCATCCCTTCCTTTCCTTTCCTCTCCTCTCCATTCTTTCCTCTCCTCTCCTCTTCTCCTTCTCCCTCTCCTCTCCTCTCCTCTCCTCTCCTCTCCTCTCCTCTCCTCTCATCTCCTCTCCTCTCCTCTCCTCTCATCTCATCTCATCTCATCTCATCTCATCTCCTCTCCTCTCTCCTCTCCTCTCTCCTCTCCTCTCATCTCATCTCCATCTCATCTCCTCTCCCATCCCCTTCCTTTCCTTTCCTCTCCTCTCCATTCTTTCCTCTCCTCTCCTCTTCTCCTTCTCCCTCTCCTCTCCTCTCCTCTCCTCTCCCCTCTCCTCTCACTCTCCTCTCCTCTCCTCTCCTCTCATCTCCTCTCCTCTCCTCTCCTCTCCTCTCCTCTCATCTCCTCTCCTCTCCTCTCCTCTCTTCTCCTCTCCTCTCATCTCATCTCATCTCATCTCATCTCATCTCATCTCATCTCATCTCATCTCATCTCATCTCATCTCATCTCATCTCATCTCATCTCATCTCATCTCATCTCATCTCATCTCATCTCATCTCCCATCCCTTCCTTTCCTTTCCTCCTCTCCTCTCCATTCTTTCCTCTCCTCTCCTCTCCTCTCCTCTCCTCTCCTCTCCTCTCCTCTCCTCTCCTCTCATCTCATCTCATCTCATCTCATCTCATCTCATCTCATCTCATCTCATCTCATCTCCCATCCCCTTCCTTTCCTTTCCTCTCCTCTCCATTCTTTCCTCTCCTCTCCTCTTCTCCTTCTCCCTCTCCTCTCCTCTCCTCTCATCTCATCTCATCTCATCTCATCTCATCTCATCTCATCTCATCTCATCTCATCTCCTCTCCTCTCCTCTCCTCTCCTCTCCTCTCCTCTCCTTTCCTCTCCTCTCCCTCTCCTCTCCTCTCCTCTCCCATCCCCTTCCTTTCCTTTCCTCTCCTCTCCATTCTTTCCTCTCCTCTCATCTCATCTCCTCTCCTCTCCCTCTCCTCTCCTCTCCTCTCCTCTCCTCTCCTCTCCTCTCATCTCCATCTCATCTCA
>NW_024606780.1:0-11923 GCF_018296145.1 Oncorhynchus tshawytscha | reverse complement strand
GATCTAATGTCTGTCTCTATTCAATTATGAGAGACCAGCTAGATCTACTGTCTCTATTATATATGACAGACCAGCTAGTTCTACTGTCTCTATTATATTATGACAGACCAGCTAGATCTACTGTCTCTATTATATTATGACAGACCAGCTAGATCTACTGTCTCAGTTATATTATGACAGACCAGCTAGATCTCATGTCTCTATTACATTTTGACAGACCAGCTAGATCTACTGTCTCTATTATATTATGAGAGACCAGCTAGATCTACTGTCTCTATTATATTATGACAGACCAGCTAGATCTACTGTCTCTTTTATAGTATGACAGACCAGCTAGATATACTGTCTCTATTATATTATGACAGATCTATGTTTCTATTATAATATGACAGACCAGCTATATCTACTGTCTCTATTATATTATGACATACCAGCTAGATCTAATGTCTCTATTATATTATGACAGACCAGCTAGATCTACTGTCTCTATTATAATATGACAAACCAGCTAGATCTACTGTCTCTATGTCTCTATTATAATATGACAGACCAGCTATATCTACTGTCTCTATTATATTATGACAGACCAGGTAGATCTCATGTCTCTTTTACATTATGACAGACCAGCTAGATCTACTGTCTCTATTATATTATGATGGACCAGCTAGATCTCATGTCTCTATTACATTATGCCAGACCAGCTAGATCTAGTGTGTCTATTATAATATGACAGACCAGCTAGATCTACTGTCTCTATTATAATATGACAAACCAAGTAGATCTACTGTCTCTATTCAATTATGAGAGACCAGCTAGATCTACTGTCTCTGTTAAATTATGACAGACCAGCTAGATCTAGTGTCTCTATTATAATATGACAGACCAGACCAGCTAGATCTACTGTCTCTATTATATTATGAGAGACCAGCTAGATCTACTGTCTCTATTATATTATGACAGACCAGCTAGTTCTACTGTCTCTATTATATTATGACAGACCAGCTAGATCTACTGTCTCTATTATATTATGACAGACCAGCTAGATCTACTGTCTCTTTTATAGTATGACAGACCAGCTAGATCTACTGTCTCTATTATATTATGACAGACCAGCTAGATCTACTGTCTCTATTATATTATGACAGACCAGCTAGATCTACTGTCTCTATTATATTATGACAGACCAGCTAGATCTACTGTCTCTATTATATTATGAGAGACCAGCTAGATCTACTGTCTCCATTATATTATATTATGACAGACCAGCTAGATATACTGTCTCTATTGTATTATGACAGCCTAGCTAGATCTACTGTCTCTATTATATTATGACAGACCAACTAGATCTACTGTCTCTATTATGTCATGACAGACCAGCTAGATCTACTGTCTCTATTATATTATGACAGACCAGCTAGATCTACTGTCTCTATTATATTATGACAGACCAGCTAGATCTACTGTCTCTATTATATTATGACAGACCAGCTAGATCTACTGTCTCTATTATATTATGACAGACCAGCTAGATCTACTGTCTCTATTATATTATGACAGACCAGCTAGATCTACTGTCTCTATTATATTATGACAGACCAGCTAGATCTACTGTCTCTATTATAATATGACAAACCAGCTAGATCTACTGTCTCTATGTTTCTATTATATTATGACAGACCAGCTAGATCTACTGTCTCTATTATATTATGACAGACCAGCTAGATCTACTGTCTCTATTCAATTATGACAGACCAGCTAGATCTAATGTTTCTATTATATTATGACAGACCAGCTAGATCTACTGTCTCTATTCAATTATGACAGACCAGCTAGATCTACTGTCTCTATTATAATATGACAGACCAGCTAGATCTACTGTCTCTATTATATTATGACAGACCAGCTAGATCTCATGTCTCTTTTACATTATGACAGACCAGCTAGATCTACTGTCTCTATTATATTATGACGGACCAGCTAGATCTCATGTCTCTATTATATTCTAACAGACCAGCTAGATCTACTGTCTCTATTATATTATGACAGACCAGCTAGATCTACTGTCTCTATTATATTATGACAGACCAGCTAGATCTACTGTCTCTATTATATTATGACAGACCAGCTAGATCTACTGTCTCTATTATATTATGACAGACCAGCTAGATCTACTGTCTCTATTATATTATGACAGACCAGCTAGATCTACTGTCTCTATTATATTATGACAGACCAGCTAGATCTACTGTCTCTATTATATTATGACAGACCAGCTAGATCTACTGTCTCTTTTATATTATGACAGACCAGCTAGATCTACTGTCTCTATTATATTATGACAGACCAGCTAGATCTACTGTCTCTATTACATTATGCCAGACCAGCTAGATCTACTGTCTCTATTATAATATGACAGACCAGCTAGATCTACTGTCTCTATTCATATTATGACAGACCAGCTAGATCTACTGTCTCTGTTATATTATGACAGACCAGCTAGATCTACTGTCTCTATTATATTATGACAGACCAGTCTCTATAGATCTACTGTCTCTATTCTCTATTATGAGAGACCAGCTAGATCTACTGTCTCTATTATATTATGACAGACCAGCTAGATCTCATGTCTCTATTATATTTTGACAGACCAGCTAGATCTACTGTCTCTATTATGTTATGACAGACCAGCTAGATATACTGTCTCTATTATATTATGACAGACCAGCTAGTTCTACTGTCTCTATTATATTATGACAGACCAGCTAGATCTACTGTCTCTATTATATTATGACAGACCAGCTAGATCTACTGTCTCTTTTATAGTATGACAGACCAGCTAGATATACTGTCTCTATTATATTATGACAGACCAGCTAGATCTACTGTCTCTATTATATTATGACAGACCAGCTAGATCTACTGTCTCTATTATATTATGACAGACCAGCTAGATCTACTGTCTCTATGTCTCTATTATATTATGACAGACCAGCTAGATCTACTGTCTCTATTATAATATGACAGACCAGCTAGATCTACTGTCTCTATGTCTCTCTTATATTATGACAGACCAGCTACATCTCATGTCTCTTTTACATTATGACAGACCAGCTAGATCTACTGTCTCTATTATATTATGACGGACCAGCAAGATCTCATGTCTCTATTACATTATGCCAGACCAGCTAGATCTAGTGTCTCTATTATAATATGACAGACCAGGTAGATATACTGTCTCTATTATATTATGAGAGACCAGCTAGATCTACTGTCCCTGTTATATTATGACAGACCAGCTAGATCTGGTGTCTCTATTATAATATGACAGACCAGGTAGATCTACTGTCTCTATTCATATTATGAGAGACCAGCTAGATCTACTGTCTCTATTATATTATGACAGACCAGCTAGATCTCATGTCTCTATTACATTTTGACAGACCAGCTAGATCTACTGTCTCTATTATAATATGACAGACCAGCTAGATATACTGTCTCTATTATATTATGACAGACCAGCTAGTTCTACTGTCTCTATTATATTATGACAGACCAGCTAGATCTACTGTTTCTATTATATTATGACAAACCAGCTAGATCTACTGTCTCTTTTATAGTATGACAGACCAGCTAGATATACTGTCTCTATTATATTATGACAGACCAGCTAGATCTACTGTCTCTATTATATTATGACAGACCAGCTAGATTTAATGTCTCTATTATATTATGACAGACCCGCTCGATCTACTGTCTCTATTATAATATTGCAAACCAGCTAGATCTACTGTCTCTATGTCTCTATTATATTATGACAGACCCGCTCGATCTACTGTCTCTATTATAATATTGCAAACCAGCTAGATCTACTGTCTCTATGTCTCTATTATATTATGACAGACCAGCTAGATCTACTGTCTCTATTATATTATGACAGACAAGCTAGATCTACTGTCTCTATTATATTATGAGAGTCCAGCTAGATCTACTGTCTCTATTATATTATGACAGACCAGCTAGATCTACTGTCTCTATTATATTATAACAGACCAGCTAGATCTACTGTCCCTATTATATTATGACAGACCAGCTAGATCTACTGTCTCTATTATATTATGACAGACCAGCTAGATCTACTGTCTCTAATATAATATGACAAACCAGCTAAATCTACTGTCTCTATGTCTCTATTATATTATGACAGACCAGCTAGATCTACTGTCTCTATTACATTATGAGAGACCAGCCAGACTCCTGTCTCTATTATATTATGACAGACCAGCTAGATCTACTGTCTCTATTATATTATGACAGACAAGCTAGATCTACTGTCTCTATTATATTATGACAGACCAGCTAGATCTACTGTCTCTAGTATATTATGACAGACCAGCTAGATCTATTGTCTCTATTATATTATGACAGACCAGATATATCTACTTTTTCTATTATATTATGACAGACCAGCTAGATCTCATGTCTCTATTATATTATGACAGACCAGCTAGATCTACTGTCTCTATTATATTATAGCAGACCAGCTAGATATACTGTCTCTATTATATTATGACAGACCAGCTAGATCTACTGTCTCTATTATATTATGAGAGACCAGCTAGATCTACTGTCCTTATTATATTATGACAGACCAGCTAGATCTACTGCCTCTATTACATTATGACAGACCAGCTAGATCTACTGTCTCTATTATGTTATGACAGACCAGCTAGATCTACTGTCTCTATTATATTATGACAGACCAGCTAGATCTACTGTCTCTATTATATTATGACAGACCAGCTAGATCTACTGTCTCTATTATATTATGACAGACCAGCTAGATCTACTGTCTCTATTATATTATGACAGACCAGCTAGATCTACTGTCTCTATTATATTATGACAGACCAGCTAGATCTACTGTCTCTATTATATTATGACAGACCAGCTAGATCTACTGTCTCTATTATATTATGACAGACCAGCTAGATCTACTGTCTCTATTATATTATGACAGACCAGCTAGATCTACTGTCTCTATTATATTATAACAGACCAGCTAGATCTACTGTCCCTATTATATTATGACAGACTAGCTAGATCTACTGTTTCTATTATATTATGACAAACCAGCTAGATATACTGTCTCTATTATATATAACAGACCAGCTAGATCTACTGTCTCTATTATATTATGACAGACCAGCTAAATCTACTGTCTCTATTATATTATGAAAGACCAGCTAGATCTACTGTCTCCATTATATTATGACAGAACAGCGAGATTTACTGGCTCTATTATAATATGACAAACCAGCTAGATCTACTGTCTCTATGTCTCTATTATATTATGACAGACCAGCTAAATCTACTGTCTCTATTATATTATGAGAGTCCAGCTAGATCTACTGTCTCTATTATATTATGACAGACCAGCTAGATTTACTGGCTCTATTATAATATGACAAACCAGCTAGATCTACTGTCTCTATGTCTCTATTATATATATGACAGACCAGCTAGATCTACTGTCTCTATTATATTATGAGAGACCAGCCAGATCTCATGTCTCTATTATATTATGACAGACCAGCTTGATCTACTGTCTCTATTATATTATGAGAGACCAGCCAGATCTCCTGTCTCTATTATATTATGACAGACCAGCTAGATCTACTGTCTCTATTATATTATGACAGACAAGCTAGATCTACTGTCTCTATTATATTATGACAGACCAGCTAGATCTACTGTCTCTATTATATTATGAGAGACCAGCCAGATCTCCTGTCTCTATTATATTATGACAGACCAGCTAGATCTACTGTCTCCATTATATTATGACAGACCAGCTAGATCTACTGTCTCTATTATATTATGAGAGACCAGCCAGATCTCCTGTCTCTATTATATTATGACAGACCAGCTAGATCTACTGTCTCTATTATATTATGACAGACCAGCTAGATCTAATGTCTCTATTATATTATGACAGACCAGCTAGATCTACTGTCTCTATTATATTATGAGAAACCAGCCAGATCTCCTGTCTCTATTATATTATGACAGACCAGCTAGATCTACTGTCTCCTTTATATTATGAGAAACCAGCCAGATCTCCTGTCTCTATTATATTATGACAGACCAGCTAGATCTACTGTCTCTATTATATTATGACAGACCAGCTAGATCCACTGTCTCTAATATAATATGACAAACCAGCTAGATCTACTGTCTCTATGTCTCTATTATATTATGACAGACCAGCTAGATCTACTGTCTCTATTACATTATGAGAGACCAGCCAGACTCCTGTCTCTATTATATTATGACAGACCAGCTAGATCTACTGTCTCTATTATATTATGACAGACAAGCTAGATCTACTGTCTCTATTATATTATGACAGACCAGCTAGATCTAATGTCTCTATTATATTATGACAGACCAGCTAGATCTACTGTATCTATTATATTATGACAGACCAGCTAGATCTACTTTTTCTATTATATTATGACAGACCAGCTAAATCTACTGTCTCTATTATATTATGACAGACCAGCTAGATCTATTGTCTCTATTAAATTATGACAGACCAGCTAGATTTACTGTCTCTATTATATTATGACAGACCAGCTAAATCTACTGTCTCTATTATATTATGAAAGACCAGCTAGATCTACTGTCTCCATTATATTATGACAGAACAGCGAGATTTACTGGCTCTATTATAATATGACAAACCAGCTAGATCTACTGTCTCTATTATATTATGACAGACCAGCTAGATCTACTGTCTCTATTATATTATGACAGACCAGCTAGATCTACTGTCTCTATGTATTATATTATGACAGACCAGCTAGATCTACTGTCTCCATTATATTATGACAGACCAGCGAGATTTACTGGCTCTATTATAATAGATCTACTGTCTCTATTATATTATGACAGACCAGCTAGATCTACTGTCTCTATTATATTATGACAGACCAGCTAGATCTACTGTCTCTATTATATTATGACAGACCAGCTAGATCTACTGTCTCTATTATATTATGACAGACCAGCTAGATCTACTGTCTCTATTATATTATGACAGACCAGCTAGATCTACTGTCTCTATTATATTATGACAGACCAGCTAGATCTACTGTCTCTATTATATTATGACAGACCAGCTAGATCTACTGTCTCTATTATATTATGACAGACCAGCTAGATCTACTGTCTCTATTATATTATGACAGACCAGCTAGATCTACTGTCTCTATTATATTATGACAGACCAGCTAGATCTACTGTCTCTATTATATTATGACAGACCAGCTAGATCTACTGTCTCTATTATATTATGACAGACCAGCTAGATCTACTGTCTCTATTATATTATGACAGACCAGCTAGATCTACTGTCTCTATTATATTATGACAGACCAGCTAGATCTACTGTCTCTATTATATTATGACAGACCAGCTAGATCTACTGTCTCTATTATATTATGACAGACCAGCTAGATCTACTGTCTCTATTATATTATGACAGACCAGCTAGATCTACTGTCTCTATTATATTATGACAGACCAGCTAGATCTACTGTCTCTATTATATTATGACAGACCAGCTAGATCTACTGTCTCTATTATATTATGACAGACCAGCTAGATCTACTGTCTCTATTATATTATGACAGACCAGCTAGATCTACTGTCTCTATTATATTATGACAGACCAGCTAGATCTACTGTCTCTATTATATTATGACAGACCAGCTAGATCTACTGTCTCTATTATATTATGACAGACCAGCTAGATCTACTGTCTCTATTATATTATGACAGACCAGCTAGATCTACTGTCTCTATTATATTATGACAGACCAGCTAGATCTACTGTCTCTATTATATTATGACAGACCAGCTAGATCTACTGTCTCTATTATATTATGACAGACCAGCTAGATCTACTGTCTCTATTATATTATGACAGACCAGCTAGATCTACTGTCTCTATTATATTATGACAGACCAGCTAGATCTACTGTCTCTATTATATTATGACAGACCAGCTAGATCTACTGTCTCTATTATATTATGACAGACCAGCTAGATCTACTGTCTCTATTATATTATGACAGACCAGCTAGATCTACTGTCTCTATTATATTATGACAGACCAGCTAGATCTACTGTCTCTATTATATTATGACAGACCAGCTAGATCTACTGTCTCTATTATATTATGACAGACCAGCTAGATCTACTGTCTCTATTATATTATGACAGACCAGCTAGATCTACTGTCTCTATTATATTATGACAGACCAGCTAGATCTACTGTCTCTATTATATTATGACAGACCAGCTAGATCTACTGTCTCTATTATAATATGACAGACCAGCTAGATCTACTGTCTCTATGTCTCTATTATATTATGACAGACCAGCTAGATCTACTGTCTCTATTATATTATGACAGACCAGCTAGATCTACTGTCTCTATTATATTATGACAGACCAGCTAGATCTACTGTCTCTATTATATTATGACAGACCAGCTAGATCTACTGTCTCTATTATATTATGACAGACCAGCTAGATCTACTGTCTCTATTATATTATGACAGACCAGCTAGATCTACTGTCTCTATTATATTATGACAGACCAGCTAGATCTACTGTCTCTATTATATTATGACAGACCAGCTAGATCTACTGTCTCTATTATATTATGACAGACCAGCTAGATCTACTGTCTCTATTATATTATGACAGACCAGCTAGATCTACTGTCTCTATTATATTATGACAGACCAGCTAGATCTACTGTCTCTATTATATTATGACAGACCAGCTAGATCTACTGTCTCTATTATATTATGACAGACCAGCTAGATCTACTGTCTCTATTATATTATGACAGACCAGCTAGATCTACTGTCTCTATTATATTATGACAGACCAGCTAGATCTACTGTCTCTATTATATTATGACAGACCAGCTAGATCTACTGTCTCTATTATATTATGACAGACCAGCTAGATCTACTGTCTCTATTATATTATGACAGACCAGCTAGATCTACTGTCTCTATTATATTATGACAGACCAGCTAGATCTACTGTCTCTATTATATTATGACAGACCAGCTAGATCTACTGTCTCTATTATATTATGACAGACCAGCTAGATCTACTGTCTCTATTATATTATGACAGACCAGCTAGATCTACTGTCTCTATTATATTATGACAGACCAGCTAGATCTACTGTCTCTATTATATTATGACAGACCAGCTAGATCTACTGTCTCTATTATATTATGACAGACCAGCTAGATCTACTGTCTCTATTATATTATGACAGACCAGCTAGATCTACTGTCTCTATTATATTATGACAGACCAGCTAGATCTACTGTCTCTATTATATTATGACAGACCAGCTAGATCTACTGTCTCTATTATATTATGACAGACCAGCTAGATCTACTGTCTCTATTATATTATGACAGACCAGCTAGATCTACTGTCTCTATTATATTATGACAGACCAGCTAGATCTACTGTCTCTATTATATTATGACAGACCAGCTAGATCTACTGTCTCTATTATATTATGACAGACCAGCTAGATCTACTGTCTCTATTATATTATGACAGACCAGCTAGATCTACTGTCTCTATTATATTATGACAGACCAGCTAGATCTACTGTCTCTATTATATTATGACAGACCAGCTAGATCTACTGTCTCTATTATATTATGACAGACCAGCTAGATCTACTGTCTCTATTATATTATGACAGACCAGCTAGATCTACTGTCTCTATTATATTATGACAGACCAGCTAGATCTACTGTCTCTATTATATTATGACAGACCAGCTAGATCTACTGTCTCTATTATATTATGACAGACCAGCTAGATCTACTGTCTCTATTATATTATGACAGACCAGCTAGATCTACTGTCTCTATTATATTATGACAGACCAGCTAGATCTACTGTCTCTATTATATTATGACAGACCAGCTAGATCTACTGTCTCTATTATATTATGACAGACCAGCTAGATCTACTGTCTCTATTATATTATGACAGACCAGCTAGATCTACTGTCTCTATTATATTATGACAGACCAGCTAGATCTACTGTCTCTATTATATTATGACAGACCAGCTAGATCTACTGTCTCTATTATATTATGACAGACCAGCTAGATCTACTGTCTCTATTATATTATGACAGACCAGCTAGATCTACTGTCTCTATTATATTATGACAGACCAGCTAGATCTACTGTCTCTATTATATTATGACAGACCAGCTAGATCTACTGTCTCTATTATATTATGACAGACCAGCTAGATCTACTGTCTCTATTATATTATGACAGACCAGCTAGATCTACTGTCTCTATTATATTATGACAGACCAGCTAGATCTACTGTCTCTATTATATTATGACAGACCAGCTAGATCTACTGTCTCTATTATATTATGACAGACCAGCTAGATCTACTGTCTCTATTATATTATGACAGACCAGCTAGATCTACTGTCTCTATTATATTATGACAGACCAGCTAGATCTACTGTCTCTATTATATTATGACAGACCAGCTAGATCTACTGTCTCTATTATATTATGACAGACCAGCTAGATCTACTGTCTCTATTATATTATGACAGACCAGCTAGATCTACTGTCTCTATTATATTATGACAGACCAGCTAGATCTACTGTCTCTATTATATTATGACAGACCAGCTAGATCTACTGTCTCTATTATATTATGACAGACCAGCTAGATCTACTGTCTCTATTATATTATGACAGACCAGCTAGATCTACTGTCTCTATTATATTATGACAGACCAGCTAGATCTACTGTCTCTATTATATTATGACAGACCAGCTAGATCTACTGTCTCTATTATATTATGACAGACCAGCTAGATCTACTGTCTCTATTATATTATGACAGACCAGCTAGATCTACTGTCTCTATTATATTATGACAGACCAGCTAGATCTACTGTCTCTATTATATTATGACAGACCAGCTAGATCTACTGTCTCTATTATATTATGACAGACCAGCTAGATCTACTGTCTCTATTATATTATGACAGACCAGCTAGATCTACTGTCTCTCTATTATATTATGACAGACCAGCTAGATCTACTGTCTCTATTATATTATGACAGACCAGCTAGATCTACTGTCTCTATTATATTATGACAGACCAGCTAGATCTACTGTCTCTATTATATTATGACAGACCAGCTAGATCTACTGTCTCTATTATATTATGACAGACCAGCTAGATCTACTGTCTCTATTATATTATGACAGACCAGCTAGATCTACTGTCTCTATTATATTATGACAGACCAGCTAGATCTACTGTCTCTATTATATTATGACAGACCAGCTAGATCTACTGTCTCTATTATATTATGACAGACCAGCTAGATCTACTGTCTCTATTATATTATGACAGACCAGCTAGATCTACTGTCTCTATTATATTATGACAGACCAGCTAGATCTACTGTCTCTATTATATTATGACAGACCAGCTAGATCTACTGTCTCTATTATATTATGACAGACCAGCTAGATCTACTGTCTCTATTATATTATGACAGACCAGCTAGATCTACTGTCTCTATTATATTATGACAGACCAGCTAGATCTACTGTCTCTATTATATTATGACAGACCAGCTAGATCTACTGTCTCTATTATATTATGACAGACCAGCTAGATCTACTGTCTCTATTATATTATGACAGACCAGCTAGATCTACTGTCTCTATTATATTATGACAGACCAGCTAGATCTACTGTCTCTATTATATTATGACAGACCAGCTAGATCTACTGTCTCTATTATATTATGACAGA
>NW_024606779.1:7500-11916 GCF_018296145.1 Oncorhynchus tshawytscha | reverse complement strand
ATAACACGAGTGTGTATGTACTTCCGGGCGCCGACAGAGATGGCCGCCTCGCTCGCGTTCTAGGAAACTATGCAGTTTTTTGTTTTTATGTGTTATTTCTTACACTAGTACCCCAGGTCATCTTAGGTTTCTTTACATACAGCCGACAAGAACTACTGAATATAAGATCAGCGTCAACTCACCATCAGTACGACCAAGAATATGTTTTTCGCGACGCGGATCCTGTGTTCTGCCTTACAACCAGTGTAACCGAGTGGATCACATGCAGCGACCAAAAAAAAAAAAAACGACTCAGAAAAAGAGGAAACGAAGCGGTCTTCTGGTCAGACTCCGGAGACGGGCACATCGTGCACCACTCCCTAGCATTCTTCTTGCCAATGTCCAGTCTCTTGACAACAAGGTTGATGAAATCACGAGCAAGGGTAGCATTCCAGAGGGACATCAGAGACTGTAACGTTCTCTGCTTCACGGAAACATGGCTAACTGGAGAGACGCAATCCGAGCGGTGCAGCCAGCGGGTTTCTCCACGCATCGCGCCGACAGAAACAAACATCTTTCTGGTAAGAAGAGGGGCGGGCGTATGTCTTATGGCCAACGTGACATGGTGTGGTGAAAGAAACATACAGGAACTCAAATCCTTCTGTTCACCTGATTTAGAATTCCTCACAATCAAATGTAGACCGCATTATCTCAAAATTCTCCTCGATTATAATCACAGCCGTATATATCCCTCCCCAAGCTGACACATCGATGGCTCTGAACGAACTTTATTTAACTCTCTGCAAACTGGAAACGATTTATCCGGAGGCTGCATTCATTGTAGCTGGGGATTTTAACAAGGCTAATCTGAAAACAAGACTCCCTAAATTTTATCAGCATATCGATTGCGCAACCAGAGTGGAAAGACCCTGGATCATTATTACTCTAACTTCCATGACGCATATAAGGCCCTGCCGCCCCCTTTGGGCTGACCACGACTCCATTTTGTTGATCCCCTGCCTACAGACAGAAACTAAAACAAAGCTCCCACGCTGAGAGTCTGTCCAACGCTGGTCCGACCAAGCTGACTCCACACTCCGACTGCTTCCATCACGTGGACTGGGAGATCATTTCGTGTTAAATAGGCAACAACATTGGCCAGTCTACCGCTGATACGGTGTCTTGAGTTCATTAGAACGTGTTAGAATGTCGTTCCCCATAACGATTAAAACATTTCCTAACCAGAAACCGTGGATTGATGGCAGCATTCGTGTGAAACTGAAGGCACGAACCACTGCTTTTAATCAGGGCAAGGTGTCTGTTAACATGGCTGAATACAAACAGTGCAGCTATTCCCTCCGCAAGGCTATCAAACAAGCTAAGCGCCAGTACAGAGACAAAGTAGAATCTCAATTCAACGGCTCAGACACAAGAGGTATGTGGCAGGTGTCTACAGTCAATCACGGACTACTGAGAGAAACCCAGCCCAGTCACGGACCAGGATGTCTTGCTCCCAGGCAGACTAAATAACTTTTGCCCTTTGAGGACAATACAGTGCCACTGACACGGCCTGCAACGGAAACATGCGGTCTCTCCTTCACTGCAGCCGGAAGTGAGTAAGACATTTAAACGTGTTAACCCTCGCAAGGCTGCAGGCCCAGGCGGCATCCCCCAGCCGCGCCCTCAGAGCATGCGCAGACCAGCTGGCCGGTGTGTTTACGGACATATTCAATCAATCCCTATACCAGTCTGCTGTTCCCAGGCATGCTTCAAGAGGGCCACCATTGTTCCTGTTCCCAAGAAAGCTAAGGTAACTGAGCTAAACGACTACCGCCCGTAGCACTCACATCCGTCATCATGAAGTGCTTTGAGAGACTAGTCAAGGACCATATCACCTCCACCCTACCTGACACCCTTGACCCACTCCAATTTGCTTACCGCCCAAATAGGTCCACAGATCGATGCAATCTCAACCACACTGCACACTGCCCTAACCCATCTGGACAAAGGAATACCCTGTGAGAATGCTGTTCATCGACTACAGCTCGGCATTCAACACCATAGTACCCTCAAGCTCGTCATCAAGCTCGAGACCCTGGGTCTCGACCGCCCTGTGCAACTGGGTACTGGACTTCCTGACGGGCCGCCCCCAGGTGGTGAGGGTAGGCAACAACATCTCTCCCCGCTGATCCTCAACACTGGGGCCCCACAAGGGTGCGTTCTGAGCCCTCCTGTACTCCCTGTTCACCCACGACTGCGTGGCCATGCACGCCTCCAACTCAATCATCAAGTTTGCGGACGACACAACAGTGGTAGGCTTGATTACCAACAACGACGAGACGGCCTACGGAGGAGGTGAGGGCCCCTCGGAGTGTGGTGTCAGGAAAATAACCTCACACTCAGCGTCAACAAAACTAAGGAGATGATTGTGGACTTCAGGAAACAGCAGAGGGAACACCCCCCATCCACATCGATGGAACAGTAGTGGAGAGGGTAGCAAGTTTTAAGTTCCTCGGCATACACATCACAGACAAACTGAATTGGTCCACTCACACAGACAGCATCGTGAGGAAGGCGCAGCAGCGCCTCTTCAACCTCAGGAGGCTGAAGAAATTCGGCTTGTCACCAAAGCACTCTGAAACTTCTACAGATGCACAATCGAGAGCATCCTGGCGGGCTGTGTCACCGCCTGGTATGGCAACTGCACCGCCCTCAACCGTAAGGCTCTCCAGAGGGTAGTGAGGTCTGCACAACGCATCACCGGGGGCAAACTACCTGCCCTCCAGGACACCTACACCACCGATGCTGGGAAGGCCATAAAGATCATCAAGGACATCAACCACCCGAGCCACTGCCTGTTCACCCCGCTGCCATCAGAAGGCGAGGTCAGTACAGGTGCATCAAAGCTGGGACCGAGAGACTGAAAACAGCTTCTATCTCAAGGCCATCAGACTGTTAAGCAGCCACCACTAACATTGAGTGGCTACTGCCAACACACTGTCAATGACACTGACTCTACTCCAGCCACTTTAATCATGGGAATCGATGGAAATGATGTAAATATATCACTAGCCACTTTAAACAATGCTACCTTATATAAATGTTACTTACCTACATTGTTCATCTCATATGCATACGTTGATACTGTACTCTATATCGACTGCATCCTTATGTAATATATGTCACTAGCCACTTTAACTATGCCACTTGGTTTACATACTTATCTCATATGTATATACTGTACTCGATATCATCTACTGTATCTTGCCTATGCTGCTCTGTACCATCACTCATTCATATATCCTTATGTACATATTCTTTATCCTTACACTGTATGACAGTAGTTTTTTTGGAATTGTTAGTTAGATTACTTGCTCGTTATTACTGCATTGTCGGAACTAGAAGCACAAGCATTTCGCTACACTCGCATTAACATCTGCAACCATGTGTATGTGACAAATAAAATTTGATTTGATTTGATTTGATTTGATTTGATTTGATTTAACATCTGCTAACCATGTGTATGTGACAAATAAAATTTGTGACAAATAAAATTAGATATGATTTATAGTATAGCTGAATGGAGGATACTGTATATATTATAGCTGAATGGAGGATACTGTATATATTATAACTAGTATTACAAGAGTGAAATGGAACATTAAAACAGTATAATGTCCTATTAATGGCTGTTTATTCATGTATTTGCGATGCTTTGAAATGTGTCTGAGGCGGTCAGTCAAAGTTGGTGGACACGAGCACTACGTCCCAAAAACACCCTATTCCTATATAGTGCACTACTTTTGACCAGGGCCCATGGGGAATAGGGTGCACTCACTGACCAGGGCCCATAGGGAATAGGGTGCACTACTTTTGACCAGGGCCCATAGGGAATAGGGTGCACTACTTTTGACCAGGCGCATAGGGAATAGGGTGCACTACTTTTGACCAGGGCGCATAGGGAATAGGGTGCACTACTTTTGACCAGGCGCATAGGGAATAGAGTGTCATTTGGGACATTGACAAGGTCAACAGGAAGCTTGTTTTCTTCTTCTGAGCTCTTCCACTCGCATTTATAAGTCTGATTCTAATTGTTGTCCATTTATAAGTCCTCCTTCCTCATTTCATTCACTGATCTATTGTTGTCCATTTATAAGTCCTCCTTCCTCATTTCATTCACTGATCTATTGTTGTCCATTTATTTCATTCACTGATCTATTGTTGTCCATTTATAAGTCCTTTCCTCATTTCATTCACTGATCTATTGTTGTCCATTTATAAGTCCTCCTTCCTCATTTCATTCACTGATCTATTGTTGTCCATTTATAAGTCCTCCTTCCTCATTTCATTCACTGATCTATTGTTGTCCATTTATAAGTCCTCCTTCCTCATTTCATTCACTGATCTATTGTTGTCCATTTATAAGTCCTCCTTCCT
>NW_024606779.1:0-5000 GCF_018296145.1 Oncorhynchus tshawytscha | reverse complement strand
CACAGAACCATACTTTCATATTATTTAGTTATCTGTCATTATAGTTTCTACTCTTCATATATTATATAGGCTTCATCAGTTGTTCCCGAACTGTAGTGCCCTGGAAATCGTCATTTTAGACTTCACAAGGTGCAATTTCTAAATGTGGCAGTGCATTATTCCTCTTGTCAAGTCAGTCATGGCATACCTTAATAACATTGGCCAAAACCTTTGTTATTTTATGAAATGTGTAATTTCTAATTTCTAATATTATAACACTGTTTATTTGTATTGCTTTTAATCTTTTTGAATGAATTTATCTTATTAACACTGTGTTCTAGCTAGCTATTTGTGTAGGTAGCTATCAAGTAAACACAAAGACACTTTGTTGAGAACACATTTTCAGGCAGACCACAACATTAACTGGGTCACATGCAGGTGTATAATAAGATAAACAATAATAATAATTAATAATATTAATAAATGTCATTTGTATAGACATTTCATACACGGAATACAGCTCAAAGAGGTTCGAGCTGTATTACCTTCTAACGGTTAAATCATTTGTGTTTGCTGTGGCATGTTGTACGTTGTTGTGGTTTTAGAAAGAGGATCAGATCAATTCTCTCTCTAAATGGACAAAAGCCTGCTGTCTGTCTTCCACATCCAGACATTGACGTTCTCCCTCCCTCCCTCCCTCCCTCCCTCCCTCCCTCCCTCCCTCCCTCCCTCCCTCCCTCCCTCCCTCCCTCCCTCCCTCCCTCCCTCCCTCCCTCCCTCCCTCCCTCCCTCCCTCCCCCTCTCTCCCTCCCTCCCTCCCTCCCTCCCTTTGTCAATCTAATTTCTTCCATTACTCTTTTTCATTCCATCTCCCGCAGGCTGGCTTGACTAATGTCTCCTGGTTCTCTGCCTCCCTTTGGTTTTCTGCCTCCCACTGGCTGGCTTGTTTAATGTCCCCTGGTTCTCTTCCTCCCACTGGCTGGCTTGACTAATGTCTCCTGGTTCTCTGCCTCCCGCTGGCTGGCTTGACTAATGTCTCCTGGTTCTCTCCCTCCCACTGGCTGGCTTGACTAATGTCTCCTGGTTCTCTCCCTCCCACTGGCTGGCTTGACTAATGTCTCCTGGTTCTCTGCCTCCCTTTGGTTTTCTGCCTCCCACTGGCTGGCTTGACTAATGTCTCCTGGTTCTCTGCCTCCCTTTGGTTTTCTGCCTCCCACTGGCTGGCTTGACTAATGTCTCCTGGTTCTCTGCCTCCCGCTGGCTGGCTTGACTAATGTCTCCTGGTTCTCTGCCTCCTGCTGGCTGGCTTGACTAATGTCTCCTGGTTCTCTGCCTCCTGCTGGCTGGCTTGACTAATGTCTCCTGGTTCTCTGCCTCCCGCTGGCTGGCTTGACTAATGTCTCCTGGTTCTCTGCCTCCTGCTGGCTGGCTTGACTAATGTCTCCTGGTTCTCTGCCTCCCGCTGGCTGGCTTGACTAATGTCACCTTGTTCTCTGCCTCCCGCTGGCTGGCTTGACTAATGTCACCTTGTTCTCTGCCTCCCGCTGGCTGGCTTGACTAATGTCACCTTGTTCTCTGCCTCCCGCTGGCTGGCTTGACTAATGTCTCCTGGTTCTCTGCCTCCCGCTGGCTGGCTTGACTAATGTCACCTTGTTCTCTGCCTCCCGCTGGCTGGCTTGACTAATGTCTCCTGGTTCTCTGCCTCCTGCTGGCTGGCTTGACTAATGTCTCCTGGTTCTCTGCCTCCCGCTGGCTGGCTTGACTAATGTCTCCTGGTTCTCTGCCTCCTGCTGGCTGGCTTGACTAATGTCACCTTGTTCTCTGCCTCCCGCTGGCTGGCTTGACTAATGTCTCCTGGTTCTCTGCCTCCCGCTGGCTGGCTTGACTAATGTCACCTTGTTCTCTGCCTCCCGCTGGCTGGCTTGACTAATGTCACCTTGTTCTCTGCCTCCCGCTGGCTGGCTTGACTAATGTCTCCTGGTTCTCTGCCTCCCGCTGGCTGGCTTGACTAATGTCACCTTGTTCTCTGCCTCCCGCTGGCTGGCTTGACTAATGTCTCCTGGTTCTCTGCCTCCTGCTGGCTGGCTTGACTAATGTCTCCTGGTTCTCTGCCTCCCGCTGGCTGGCTTGACTAATGTCTCCTGGTTCTCTGCCTCCTGCTGGCTGGCTTGACTAATGTCACCTTGTTCTCTGCCTCCCGCTGGCTGGCTTGACTAATGTCTCCTGGTTCTCTGCCTCCCGCTGGCTGGCTTGACTAATGTCACCTTGTTCTCTGCCTCCCGCTGGCTGGCTTGACTAATGTCTCCTGGTTCTCTGCCTCCCGCTGGCTGGCTTGACTAATGTCACCTTGTTCTCTGCCTCCCGCTGGCTGGCTTGACTAATGTCTCCTGGTTCTCTGCCTCCCGCTGGCTGGCTTGACTAATGTCTCCTGGTTCTCTCCTCCCACTGGCTGGCTTGACTAATGTCCCCTGGTTCTCTCCCTCCCGCTGGCTGGCTTGACTAATGTCTCCTGGTTCTCTCCCTCCCGCTGGCTGGCTTGACTAATGTCCCCTGGTTCTCTCCCTCCCGCTGGCTGGCTTGACTAATGTCCCCTGGTTCTCTCCCTCCCACTGGCTGGCTTGACTAATGTCCCCTGGTTCTCTCCCTCCCGCTGGCTGGCTTGACTAATGTCCCCTGGTTCTCTCCCTCCCGCTGGCTGGCTTGACTAATGTCTCCTGGTTCGCTCCCTCCCACTGGCTGGCTTGACTAATGTCCCCTGGTTCTCTCCCTCCCACTGGCTGGCTTGACTAATGTCTCCTGGTTCTCTGCCTCCCGCTGGCTGGCTTGACTAATGTCTCCTGGTTCTCTGCCTCCCGCTGGCTGGCTTGACTAATGTCTCCTGGTTCTCTGCCTCCCGCTGGCTGGCTTGACTAATGTCTCCTGGTTCTCTGCCTCCCGCTGGCTGGCTTGACTAATGTCTCCTGGTTCTCTGCCTCCCGCTGGCTGGCTTGACTAATGTCTCCTGGTTCTCTGCCTCCCGCTGGCTGGCTTGACTAATGTCACCTTGTTCTCTGCCTCCCGCTGGCTGGCTTGACTAATGTCTCCTGGTTCTCTGCCTCCCGCTGGCTGGCTTGACTAATGTCACCTTGTTCTCTGCCTCCCGCTGGCTGGCTTGACTAATGTCTCCTGGTTCTCTGCCTCCCGCTGGCTGGCTTGACTAATGTCTCCTGGTTCTCTCCCTCCCACTGGCTGGCAAGACTAATGTCCCCTGGTTCTCTCCCTCCCGCTGGCTGGCTTGACTAATGTCTCCTGGTTCTCTCCCTCCCGCTGGCTGGCTTGACTAATGTCCCCTGGTTCTCTCCCTCCCGCTGGCTGGCTTGACTAATGTCCCCTGGTTCTCTCCCTCCCACTGGCTGGCTTGACTAATGTCCCCTGGTTCTCTCCCCTCCCGCTGGCTGGCTTGACTAATGTCCCCTGGTTCTCTCCTCCCGCTGGCTGGCTTGACTAATGTCTCCTGGTTCTCTCCCTCCCACTGGCTGGCTTGACTAATGTCCCCTGGTTCTCTCCCTCCCACTGGCTGGCTTGACTAATGTCTCCTGGTTCTCTGCCTCCCGCTGGCTGGCTTGACTAATGTCTCCTGGTTCTCTGCCTCCCGCTGGCTGGCTTGACTAATGTCTCCTGGTTCTCTGCCTCCCGCTGGCTGGCTTGACTAATGTCTCCTGGTTCTCTGCCTCCCGCTGGCTGGCTTGACTAATGTCTCCTGGTTCTCTGCCTCCCGCTGGCTGGCTTGACTAATGTCTCCTGGTTCTCTGCCTCCCGCTGGCTGGCTTGACTAATGTCTCCTGGTTCTCTGCTTCCCGCTGGCTGGCTTGACTAATGTCACCTTGTTCTCTGCCTCCCGCTGGCTGGCTTGACTAATGTCTCCTGGTTCTCTGCCTCCCGCTGGCTGGCTTGACTAATGTCTCCTGGTTCTCTCCCTCCCACTGGCTGGCTTGACTAATGTCCCCTGGTTCTCTCCCTCCCGCTGGCTGGCTTGACTAATGTCTCCTGGTTCTCTCCTCCCGCTGGCTGGCTTGACTAATGTCCCCTGGTTCTCTCCCTCCCACTGGCTGGCTTGACTAATGTCCCCTGGTTCTCTCCCTCCCACTGGCTGGCTTGACTAATGTCCCCTGGTTCTCTCCCTCCCGCTGGCTTGACTAATGTCCCCTGGTTCTCTCCCTCCCGCTGGCTGGCTTGACTAATGTCTCCTGGTTCTCTCCCTCCCACTGGCTGGCTTGACTAATGTCCCCTGGTTCTCTCCCTCCCACTGGCTGGCTTGACTAATGTCTCCTGGTTCTCTGCCTCCCGCTGGCTGGCTTGACTAATGTCTCCTGGTTCTCTGCCTCCCGCTGGCTGGCTTGACTAATGTCTCCTGGTTCTCTGCCTCCCGCTGGCTGGCTTGACTAATGTCTCCTGGTTCTCTGCCTCCCGCTGGCTGGCTTGACTAATGTCTCCTGGTTCTCTGCCTCCCGCTGGCTGGCTTGACTAATGTCTCCTGGTTCTCTGCCTCCCGCTGGCTGGCTTGACTAATGTCACCTTGTTCTCTGCCTCCCGCTGGCTGGCTTGACTAATGTCACCTTGTTCTCTGCCTCCCGCTGGCTGGCTTGACTAATGTCACCTTGTTCTCTGCCTCCCGCTGGCTGGCTTGACTAATGTCACCTTGTTCTCTGCCTCCCGCTGGCTGGCTTGACTAATGTCACCTTGTTCTCTGCCTCCCGCTGGCTGGCTTGACTAATGTCTCCTGGTTCTCTGCCTCCTGCTGGCTGGCTTGACTAATGTCCCCTGGTTCTCTGCTTCTCCAGCCAACCCTACCAACTGACTCCCAGGTGACAATCCCCTCTTAGAGTTTTACCCATGCAGCATGCACTGAGACTGTGCTCGGGAGGCCCGCTGTCCCTGTGTATGTCTCTCTTTTGTTGGTTTTTCTAGACAGCACCATTTGAAAGGCTGTTTATTCATGTTAACAGTTTGCTGCAGGGATCCGCTGCAGGGATGAACACGCA
>NW_024606778.1:0-11906 GCF_018296145.1 Oncorhynchus tshawytscha | reverse complement strand
TAAAGAACATTGTTCTTTATTTATCCATCTGTGACTTTGCTATTCTTATTATTAAAGTGATAAACATAGGTTAAAAAAATTGTCCCACTTTTTTTTACTGAGCATAAGCCTACTGCAAATCACATGACATGTTTCTAACAAAAGGAATGAAGAAGCATTTTACAGAGTACAGTATGTCTACATACACTCAGCCAAACAGATTCATCTCCTCATTTCAATCCTAATACAGGAGAAGGTCCAAGGTCACTCCCCTAGGATTGTATTCTCCAACAGTAGGTTATTGTTATACCACTTTCTCACAGATCCAGTTTAATGTCTTTACTTGGTCATCTTGTCCATAGTACATCTCAACACAGTTCTCCTGCCCATAGAACAGAGCACCATTATCAGTCTGTCCTGTCCCCCAGTACCTAAACAACACAGAGAACCAGACAGTTGGAAACTGTGTTACAAACATCCCCCTCAATTATATACATAGTCCTATGTGTTCTCAGCTTTAAAGACACACTCTGTAAGATGATTATACCATTATCAAGAGTGGACCATCAATACATTTTTTATTTTACTCTTTTGATCACCTTTTCATTTATAAATATGACCTGCGATCTATAATACATCTATAGATCTCATTGAATTACATTCATGTTTTTAAACATACATTTTGATGAACATGATTGGAAGCAAAATATCATTGTAGTTTTTATCTCCATATCACAACGTAAAATGGTCAAATCTCTCACCCTGTGGTCAGTGATGTGCCATCCACCCACTTCCAGGCCCCCTCAGTAACAGAGTCAGTCAGACCAATCCAGGCTCTCAGGTGGAGGTTGAAGACAAATGTATGTTTTTGAGAAAGATAAAAACTTTTAATATATTTCTGACATACAACCCACATATTAGTGTACTGATGAAAATACTTGCTCAACCTCTCTCTCTGTCACCACTTCCGCCGAAGTCTGTCCCTCTCCTTGTTCGGGCGGTCGTTCAGCAGTCGACGTCACCAGTCTTCTAGTCATCGCATCTCCACCATTCATTTTCCATTTGTTTTGTCTTGTTTTCCCGCACACCTGGTTCACATTCCCTCATCAGACTTAATGTATATTACCCTCCGTTTCCTCCAAGTCTGTGTGTGGAATTGTTCTTTGTGTAGGGTGTTACGCTACAGGCTGGCTTGCGCTAGGTTTGTTTCAAACCTAGGTTTGTTTGTTTTGTTTATCCGGTTCATGTTACCGTGGTTGTGCTTTGTTTTGCCTCGCTTGTGCCTTTGGGCCAGGGTGTATATTAAAGTTCTCCTGTTATCACCCATCTCTGCTCTTCTGCGCCTGACTTCCTGGCAATCAGTCACTCACCCCTTCTCTCTCTCTCTGTGTCTCTGTCTCTCTCTCTCTGTCTCTCTCTCTCACCTGTTCCTCTCTCCAGGCAGTCCTGTCTGCTCTCCTCCCATGTTTTCAGTAGACAGGAAGTACTAACTGGAGTCAAAGTGTCTCCATCCTTTCTGGCAATACTGCTCTGTTGAAGAGCAAAGTTCAACACATTGAGAAACTTAGCCAGTATCGTTATACTCATAAACCCATTGATATATATAACAATTGTTGATTTTTACTTCTATTTTATCACAGTTTATATCTCACCTATCACAAAAAGCTTAGCTTGTATATGGCCTTTCTCGTCAGTCAGGGTATTGTATCTGGTCTTTAGCCGATATCTCTTTTTAGTCAAATTGTTGTATCTGGTCTGTAACTGGTCTCTCTCTGCAGTTGCATTTGTCTTATAAAGGGAAAAACTCCGGAACAAGTTGTTCCTTTTATCCTCAGAATCTTTGATGACTGTTATCTACAAAGCATAAACACATAGCTACTAGGTAAAGTGGTAGGTAGACTGGCAGGTAGGAGAGTTAGGCTGACAAGGTAAAGATCTGCCATTCTGCCCCGTAACAAGGCAGTTAACCCTCTGTTCCCTGGGTGCCAATGAAGTTGATTACGGCAGCTCCCTTCACCTCTGATTCAGAGAGGTTGGGTTAAATGCAGAAGGCAACAACTGACTCTAGGTATCCCACTTCCTTTTTATTTGTTTTAACACCAGGTAAATAGGCCTAGTAACCAGCACTTCTTACAACTAGGTGATAAGCAATGCACTTTGATACCTGAGCGCTGGTCTCCTGGTCCATTATAAGGTGCAGTGTGTGCTGTCTCTTCTCTCTTGGTGCTGTTCTTACTGTCTCTCAGGGTGTCTGCACTGACATAGACATCCACAATCCTTTCCTCCATCTCACCTCTGTCAAACTTGACCTTCTTATTCATATCTGGTTTAGCATAGATGACCTTTGACATCTTTAACAATGCCTGGGTCTTTCTTTCTATGTAGGTCTATTATACCTTAAGTCTGCTTCTAGAATTAATGTGGTGTTATTCCAACATGGCCACCAGGAGGCGTCGTACGTCAACTGCAAGACCTCTATACGTTAAGTCTTTGCTTCTAGTGATATCTGTCTCTGTGTCATCTGTGTGTCTCTGTCTGTGCGACTGATGTAGGTGTTAACTCTAGGGAAGTATCAACAAAATGACACGGGTAGTTGTGGCTATGCTAATACAACAAAATAGAACAAGTTTGTATACTTGTGTGCATGTGTGCGTGTGAGAGATTGTTAAAAAATGGATCAATGATGGCTAGAAGACCGGTGACGTCGACCGCCGAGCACCGCCCGAACAAGGAGAGGCAACGACTTCGGCAGAAGTCAAGACAGTTAACATAAACTCAGCAAAAAAAGAAACATCTTCTCACTGTCAACTGTGTTTATTTTCAGCAATCTTAACATGTGTAAATATTTGTATGAACATAACAGGATTCAACAACTGAAACATAAGCTGAACAAGTTCCACAGACATGTGACTAACAGAAATGGAATAGTGTGTCCCTGAACAAAGGGAATCAAAAGAATTCAGAATCAAAAGTAACAGTCAGTATCTGGTGTGGCCAACAGCTGCATTAAGTACTGCAGTGCAACTCTTCCTCATTGACTGCACCATAATTGCCAGTTCTTGCTGTGAGATGTTACCCCACTCATCCACCAAGGCACCTGCAAATTCCCGGACATTTCCGGGGGGAATGGCCCTCACCCTCTGATCCAACAGGTCCCAGACAGGCTCAATAGGATTGAGATACGGGCTCTTTGCTGGCCCTGGCAGAACACTGGCATTGCTGTCTTGCAGGAAGTCACGCACAGAACGAGCAGTATGGCTGCTGGCATTGTTATGCTGGAGGGTCATGACAGGATGAGCCTGCAGGAAGGGTACCACATGAGGGAGAAGGATGTCTTCCCTGTAACGCACAGCGTTGAGATTGCCTGCAATGACAACAAGCTCAGTCCGATGATGCTGTGACACCGCCCCAGACCATGATGGACCCTTCACCTCCAAATCGATCCTGCTCCAGAGTACAGGCCTCAGTGTAACGCTCATTCCTTCGACTATAAACGCGAATCCGACCATCACCCCTGGTGAGACAAAACTGTGACTCGTCAATGAAGAGCACTTTTTGACAGTCCTGTCTGGTCCAGCGACGGTGGGTTTGTGCCCATAGGCGATGTTGTTGCCGGTGATATCTGGTGAGGACCTGCCTTTACAACAGGCCTACAAGCCCTCAGTCCAGTCTCTCTCAGCCTATTGCGGACAGTCTGACCACTGATGGAGGGATTGTGCGTTCCTGGTGTAACTCGGGCAGTTGTTGTTGCCATCCTTTACCTGTCACGCAGGTGTGATTTTCGGATGTACCGATCTGTGCAGGTGTTGTTACACGTGGTCTGCCTCTGCGAGGACAATCAGCTGTCCTGTCTCCCTGTAGCACTATCTTAGGCGTCTCACAGTATGGACATTGCAATTTACTGTCCTGGTCACATCTGCAGTCCTCATGCCTCCTTGCAGCATGCCTGAGGCACGTTCACACAAATGAGCAGGGACCCTGGACATCTTTGTTTACCCCCAAATATACATCAACATGTTCAGTAGGTCCAGGACTATAATAATGGGTCATTAGAATGTCCAGACAATATATTCAACACTACAAACTGCTCCAAGTCGATATTGAGGGTGGGTAGTCTTAACCAGTGAGGATGAGGTGACAACATAAACCTCCAGGGCTCTCCTCTCTCGTTATGAACCTAATTGCTTGAGGCGTTTTGAGTGACAGCTGGTTGAACCACTGAAAATATCAACTTCACTTCCCTCTTTTGGGACCCATATAGGGGAACAACAGTCAAATATGAGCATTTGATATTTAACTTGACAACAAAGACTGACTGTCAAAGATGATTAATTTACATCGTTTGATACCCTTTGATATTTCTACTACATCCATTGATTGGTGATACAGTCACCTCCTATACAGTGTATGTAAAAGTGGTTTGGTACTGTTGAGAATGTCATCACCAGGCCTAAATTGGAGATTGTAAATATCTGTAGCAAGTAAGAAGAATGTATTTAATTGGAATTGACCAAATGCACCGCATACAGTGTGAACAAAGTCAAGTGTACTAAATTCATGTTGACTCTGGTAAACAGGAAGCTATAATGTCAGGAAATAAGCATGACATTTATTAATATACTAATACAAACAAATACAACATGTGTGTGCATGGGTTTGAGAGACACACAGAGAGAGAGAGAGAGAGAGAGACACAGAGAGAGAGAGAGAGAGAGAGAGAGAGAGAGAGAGAGAGAGAGAGAGAGAGAGAGAGAGAGAGAGAGAGAGAGAGAGAGAGAGAGAGAAAGAGAGAGAGAGAGAGAGAGAGAGAGAAAGAGAGAGAGAGAGAGAAAGAGAGAGAGAGAGAAAGAGAGAGAGAGAGAGAAAGAGAGATGCACTGGAGTCTACTGTATGTGTTACAGCATGTTGTTATGGTGATGTTAAAACTCTTTCTCACAAACCCAGTTGATTATGCTGTCACATGACAAGTCATTCCATGCCTTCAGAGGACTCTGATCTTTGGGTATCTCAGCACAGTCCTCGTCCCCATTAGGACCTGCATTATCAGGCTGGTTGGCATACCAATACCTTCAGGGTTAAAAACAGTCAGATATCATGGTTAATACCATTACCTTCAGGGTTAATAACAGTCAGATATCATGGTTAATACCAGTACCTTCAGGGTTAAAACAGTCAGATATCATGGTTAATACCAGTACCTACAGGGTTAAAAACAGTCAGATATCATGGTTAATACCAGTACCTACAGGGTTAATAACAGTCAGATATCATGGTTAATACCAGTAGCTACTGTAGCGGAGTGCGTCATTGGCGGCAGAGAAGTCAGGCGCAGGAGAGCAAAACTGGGTATTAACCGGATTTATTAAGCAAAACCAATGGCATCCAGAAGAACAAGATACATGTGCACAAAATAACCCGTCATGCTCTCACGGGGAACGTGCACAAGCACTACAATAAACAATCCCACAGAAAGACATTTGGGGAACAGAGGGTTAAATACACAACAAGTAAATGAGAGAATTGAAACCAGGTGTGTGGAAAAACAAGACAAAACAAATGGAAAATTAAAAGTGGATCGACGATGGCTAGAAGACCGGCGACGCCGACCGCCGAGTGCCGCCCAAACAAAGAGAAGACCCCTCGAAGAAAAAGCCATACCCTCTGGCCTGGAGTGTAGACTGGAGCTGCAGGACGACAACGGGTAGCCTTAGATTGGTTCCTGGCCGAGGCACGAAGAAGGGCAGCCCGGGCCCTCCTCCAAGTGCGATGACAGCGGCGCATGTGGTCCTGGACTGAGGGCACCGCTGCTTCAACCTCCTGATCAGGGAACAAGGGAGGTTGGTAACCCAGAGCACACTCAAAAGGAGACATACCTAATGAGGCGTTGATGAGGGTGTTGTGGGCATATTCCTGGGCACTCCAGGAGGAAGGGTTAGCTGTCGTAACACAGCGTATGGCAGTTTCCAACTCTGGTTGACCCGCTCCGTCAGACCGCTGGTCTCGGGGTGATAACCAGATGAAAGGCTGACCTTAATGCATAGAACTGTACAGAAGGCTCTCCTAACCTGGGATGTGAACTGGGGACCTCTGTCAGAAACTATGTCGCTAGGGATGCCATGCAGTCGCAAAACATGGGATACCAGCAGATCCGCAGTCTCCCTGGAGGAGTCTCCCTCCACTCCGTGACTGCCCTAACCTTGGCAGGATCCATTCGTAGCTGACCTTGAGCAATAATGTAACCTAAGAAGGACACAGAGGAAACATTAAACTCACATTTCTCAGCCTTGGCAAATAGCTTATTCTCCAATAGCCTTTGGGGAACGTGTTGCTTGTGAGCCTCAATGTCCTTTGAAAAAATCCACATAGACAAAAACAAAACGCCCAATGACATCCCTCAGGACATCATTCACCAGGCCCTGAAAAACAGCCAGAGGGTTAGTGAGGCCAAAAGGCATAACAAGGTGCTCAAAATGTCCAAGTGGTGTGTTGAATGACGTTTTCCACTCGTCACCCTCTCTGATGCGGAAAAGGTGGGAGGCATTCCGGAGGTCCAGTTTAGTAAATACTGTGGCACCATGGAGGGGGGAAAAGGCAGAACTGATGAGTGGCAAGGGATACTTATTCCTGACAGTAATACTATTCAACCCACGGAAGACTATGCATGGCCTCAGTGATCCATTCTTCTTCTTAACAAAGAAAAATCCAGCTCCCACCGTAGAGGAAGAAGGCCCGACATGTCCGACAGCCAGGGAGTCCTGGATGTATTCCTCCATGGCTTCTTGCTCGGGGCAAGAGAGATTATACAACCTGCTACTAGGAAGAGGAGCTCCAGGCTGAAGCACGATAGCACAGTCGTAAGGCTGATGAGGCGGCAGAGATGGGGTGTGGTGCTTGCTGAATACAGGAGTGAGACCGTGATATTCTGGAGGTACATGTCATGGTTGTTGTAAGAGACGGACCAAGGCGCAGCGTGTGTTGAGTTCCACATATTTATTTAAAGTGAAACTTCTTCAACAAAACAAAAAACAAGCAAAAAAACGTGACTACGTGGTGCAACAAGCACATACACAAACAATATCCCACAAACACAGGTGGGAAAAATGGCTGCCAGCTCCTCGCACTTGCCCTGACGAGCCAGAGACCGTCAGGGAGGCAATGGAGAAGTTGGGAGAGAGAGGAGAGAGATGTTGTGTAGGTGTGTTCTGCTCAACATTCGACCTGAAGAGCCTGTCAGCAGTCTGGTCACAATCGCCCCGTCGATGGGGTGGTAATTGAGTCGCCTTCTTTTTGGAGGAGGCGAGAGCCAAATCGGCATATTCAGGGGGAATGCGCACGGTGGAGACCTGGTCTGGACTTTCCACCATAGTAGCACCAACGTAAACCTCTAAACACCTCCCCGAGCACTCTCGCAACCACCCGTGAGAGCCCTCCGTTGCCAAGAAACAGTCGGGTCATGACAAGCTAACCAGGGTAGGCCTAGCACCACGGGAAACGCAGGAAAGTCATTGAGGAAGAGACAGATTCTCTCCTTGTGACCCCCCTGCGTCACCACACCCAGAGGAGCGGTGACATCCCTAATCAACCCTGACACTAATGGTCGACTGTCTAAGGCGTGAACGGGGAAGGGCACAGCCACGGGAACAATGGGGATCCCTAAACTAAGGGCGAACGATCTGTCTATAAAATTCACAGCCGTGCCTGAATCGACGAGCGCCTTATGCTGGGAATGCGGGGAAAACTCAGGAAAAGTAACATACAAAAACATGTGTGCAACAGTGGGCTCTGGGTGAGAATGGCTCACCTAGGATGACGCCAGAATGCCCTTCCTGCTGCCTTGATCCCCAGAGGAACCAACCCGGCATCAATCGGCAGTGTGACCTCTGCGGCCACAGCTGGTGCACGAGACGGAACCTCCTCCAGTCTCCCTACGCACAGGACCCCCCAGTTTCATGGGCACCGGAGCGGCGGTGGTGAGGGATGGAACCAACAGAACCCGATCTGGACGTCCGCGGGTAGCCAGCAGATTATCCAGCCGAATGGACAGGTCCACCAGCTGGCCGAAGGTGAGGGTGGTGTCCCTGCAGGCCAACTTCCGACGGACATCCTTGCGCAAACTGCAGCGATAGATGAGGGCCCTATCGTTCCAACCAGAGCCGGCGGCCAGGGTCCGAAAATCCATGGCGAACTTCTGGGCGCTCCTCGTACCCTGCCTCAGATGGAAGAGACATTCACCCGCCGCACTACCCTTGGGTGGGTGGTCGAAGACTGCCCGGAAGCGGCAGGTGAAATCCTCGAAATGGTCCACTGCCGCATCTCTTTCTCCGCACATGGCATTGGCCCACTTGAAGGCTTTCCCAGAGAGGCACGAGACGAGGGCGGACACCTTCTCACTGCCTGAAGGAGCCGGGTGGTCGGTTGCCATATACAGGTCGAGCTGCAACAGGAAACCCTGGCAGCATGCAGCCGTCCCATCGTACTCCCGGGGAAGGTCGAGACGAATCCCACTGGGACCGGGTGAAGGGGGGGCGAGTAGTGGAGACCCCGGTTGAGGTGCTGGAGGAACTCCCTGTCTCTCCCAGGGTCCATGTTTTGGACAACGTGGTCCTTGGCGGCGCCGAGATGGTGGAGCATCGCCGCATGCTCCCGGGCGCGCTCCTTCACCCCTTTTCCAGGGGCACCTGCTTCTGCTGACTCCATATGTTGTGGTGTGGGTTTCTGTAGCAGAGTGCGTAATTGGCTGCAGAGAAGTCAGGCGCAGGAGAGCAGAACTGGGTATTAACCGGAGATTTATTAAGCAAAACCAACAGCATCCAGAACAACAAGATAAATGGGCACAAAATAACCCGTCGTGCACTCACGGGGAATGTGCACAAGCACTACAATAAACATTTCCACACAAAGACATGGGGGGAACAGAAGGTTAAATACACAACAAGTAAATGAGGGAATTGAAACCAGGTGTGTGGAAAAACAAGACAAAACAAATGGAAAATGAAAAGTGGGTCGACGATGGCTAGAAAACCGGCGACGCCGACCACCGAGAGTTGCCCGAACAAGGAGAAGACCCGACTTCGGCGAAAGTCGTGACAGCTATAGGGTTAAAAACAGTCAGATATCATGGTTAATACCAGTACCTACAGGGTTAAAAACAGTCAGATATCATGGTTAATACCAGTACCTACAGGGTTAATGACAGTCATATATCGTGGTTAATACCAGTACCTACAGGGTTAAAAACAGTCAGATATCATGGTTAATACCAGTACCTACAGGGTTAATGACAGTCATATATCGTGGTTAATACCAGTACCTACAGGGTTAAAAACAGTCAGATATCATGGTTAATACCAGTACCTACAGGGTTAATGACAGTCATATATCGTGGTTAATACCAGTACCTACAGGGTTAACAAAGTCAGATATCATGGTTAATACCAGTTAGACGTCACAGTTAGAAAATCACAATCGGAAATATTATGTATACATTTTTCATAGTTAATTGTGTTGACTGGTATCATCAATGACCTGTATTGAAAAAAGTTTAATGGAGCCTTATTGACAGATTATTTATCATCTCTCACCCTGTGGTCAGTGGGGTGCCGTCCACCCATTTCCATGTCCCCTCATTAACAGAATCGGTCAGACCAATCCAGACTCTCCTCTTGAGGTCGAAGAGAAATTTCTGTTGTTGAAAAATATATATAATTATATGTTTTATCTTTTACCCCCTGCACAACATTATATTTTCGCTCTCGCTCTTGCTCTCGCTCTCGTTCGCTCTCTCTCGCTCTCTCTCGCTCTCTCTCTCACCTGTTCCTTATCACTGTTTATGATCACCAGGTCTGCTCCTCTCTCCAGACAATCCTCTCTGCTCTCCTTCCAGGTTTTAGTCTCAGTAGACAGGAAGTACCAGCTGGATTCAAACTTCTGCCAGCCAGCTGGACAGGTTTGTTCTACAAGATGATTGACATGAAGTTCCTTCAACTTATCACAATGTACACTTAATATAAGAATACAGACTCATGATCATGTTTGTGGGATTAATTATAATTTATTACTGTAGGTTTACTCACTGCAATTGGTAAACCACCCCCTAAGAAAATCTCTCTCAGTCTGTAGCTGTTCTATCTGTTTAGCCAGGTTGTTGTAACTGGTCTGTAGCTGGTCTCTCTCAGTAGTCAGGTTGTTGTAGCTGGTCTGTAGCTGGCCTCTCTCAGTAGTCAGGTTGTTGTAGATGGTCTGTAGCTGTTCTCTCTCTGCAGATGAGTTGGTTTTATAGGCTAAGAAACTCTTATAAACCCCATAATCTGTTACAACAACAACAAAGTTTATAATTAAAAGAGATAGTCACAGAACTGCTGGTGAATTGTAGGAATTATAACTTCAGACTTACAGTAGACAGACAGGCCTATGATCCCAGCAAGTAGAACACACAGCAGCCCCAGACACACTGCAGCAACTCTGGAGGATCTCTTCCCTGAGTTATCAGGTTCTGTGGACACAGGTACTGTACATAGAATCAGCAATGAGACACAATCGAGCATGAACCATCTGGTGCAGGGATCATCTGGTAGATTCCAAGGTTTGGTCTTGAGCGAATGATCAGGGGCAGGAACATAATTTGCAAATTGACTACAAAAGCCCAAATAAATATAAAATGTGACTAAAACATAATAATTTCAAACCTTTCTTATGTTAGTGTGTCTCTCTATTATACTTGGGAACAGATTTCCAAAATTAAAATCAATAGGAGCTGATTTCCTCGGTATCTGCTAGCATGCCATTCACCTCCAGTCATTGCAAAACTACCGCTAACTTCCTTCATACGGGATACAGTCATAAAAATGTCATCTACAAGCTCGTCTGTCTCTGGGGAAGTAGATAAAGGGCCAAAATCCTGAAGTATCACTTCAGTTTTATTTTGTCTCCAAATTGACATCATTGAAGGACAATGTCTAAATTTGACTTAAGTGGAAGATAGGATTCGCCCCATATGATCCCAAAGTATGAAGCATCTCTATTGTTTCATCTGTAAATGGAGGAAGAATAGCTGTATTTAAAGTGGTGTTTTCTCACCCCATCTCTCTTCCTGTTGAGGGGGACTTGTTGTTAAAGATACAGCTTCTCACAGCAACAGGAAATATAGTGGCCAGTGACAGTTAACCCCTCACCTTGCTAATGTTAGTCAGCTAGCTAATGTTAGTAGAATTCATAACACATCATATGTTTAGCAAATTCATAATATATTGTAAGTTTTGCAAATTCGCAACAAATCATACAATATGGATGATGGGCATCCACAAATTGATACATATCATCTGAAAGGCAAAATATCATACTAAATGGAGTGTCTCGGATTTACGTACAGAATAATACGAAATGCTCTGAGACCAGGAAATACAGACTGGGGAGGGAAGTTACATATAGGACATTATGAACATGAAAATGTATGTTTCTGCAGTTAGTAAACATCCTAAAATACAAAGCCTCAAACTTTTCAGAACATTTAACCTCTAGTCTTAAAATAACAACCTTTCGTTTAGGAGATGTAGTATTTAGCATTTTATCTATCAATTTGCACAGGTATGTACTTTCAAAAACATTCCCTTGTGAAGGAAGGTACCTTCATGTGGAAGACACATTGTATTCTGTTTTTAAATATGAATAATCTGTTTGTTACAGCTCCTTTTACTCAGTTGACTTTTGAAGCATTGTGGCATGGGGCATCGGCCAACCTCATCACGTTAACAGAAGCTAAATTGTTTGTGTGGCCACCTGCCTTAGTCTGATAACATAATATATGATATGACTCCCACCAGTCTTAGTGTGATAATATAATTCCTGATATGACTCCCACCAGTCTTAGTGTGATAATGTAATTCCTGATATGACTCCCACCAGTCTTAGTGTGATAATGTAATTCTTGA
>NW_024606777.1:0-11890 GCF_018296145.1 Oncorhynchus tshawytscha | reverse complement strand
TCTGGTGCTCCTCTGTGGTGGGATTGAGAAGAGTGTGGGCACTGTTTGGTTCCTCCTCATGTTTCAGCTGCTCTCTATCAACACAGGGGTGTTGTACACAATCGTGGGGCTGGTACTGTTTTCATAATCACCCATGTTAGCCCTGGCCTGGCTGTTTCTGGTCATAGTAACACTTTTGGTCCCACACTCTCTTCCTCTGCAACCCCATCATAGCAGGGGGGATCTCTATCCTTACTCCAACCTTATTGTGGTTGAAAATAACTGTGATACACTGCAGTATGTCACAGCTTTAAGTGGGCTTAATAGTGTAGTTAAGTGGTAATATGTTTATGTGCGGCACTGTGGTCTAAGGCAATGCATCTCAGTCTACAGTCCCTGGTTCGAATCCAGAATGTATCACATCTGGCCATTATTGGGAATTTGTAAATAAGAACTTGTTCTTAATTGACTTGCCTAGGTAAATATAGGTTAAATAAAAATAAATAATATTGTAACGGCCGTCATCGGTGGAAGAAGGTGAGGACCAAGGTGCAGCGTGGTAAGTGTTCATGATTTTTAATATAATCAAAACTGAACACTAAACAAAATAACAACTAGGAAGAACGAACCAACGAAACAGTCTTGTCTAGTGATGACACACAAAACAGAAAATAAACACCCACGAAACACAGGTGGAAAAAGGCTACCTAAGTATGATTCTCAATTAGAGACAACTAACGACACCTGCCTCTGATTGAGAACTATATCAGTCCAAACTCAAAAACCAACATAGAAAAACAAACATAGTCTACCCACCCCAACTCATGCCCTGACCATACTAAAACGAAGACAAAAACAAAGGAACTAAGGTCAGAACGTGACAAATATGCTTGAAATGTGTGTTGAGTCCTCACGCTGAACATAACGGGATGTTTGGTTAGGAAAATCTACCATCACTGTGTCACACATTCTCCTTATCTTGCTCTGGTGAAACATACGGAAGGGGCTGGCACCCACTTCTAGACATGTCTGATGCTAGAGCTTCAGTCCTGGATAAGAAGATGCCTTTCAGGCTGCTCAGGGACAACTCTGGTTTTAGAAGTGTTTTTTTCCCCATCCGGTCAGATAAATAGTCCAAATAGCCAACCCAACCGCGTCCTCATGACCCTCATAGGGGTATGTCTCCCTGTCCCCAATGAAAGTTGTGCCCCTGAACATTGATGTCCTGTATGACCCTACATCAGTAGAGAAGGAAGACGGTCCACCCACCCTGAGTACTGAGAAAGCACTAGACGCATCATTTATCCTACAAGACTAGAGGTCATTAAACTAACATGATTGCTGGATGCAAGTCAGAGTACATGATGTACTACAGTATAATGAGCACTTTCAATAGATGATTCTCAGCTGTAATTGAATACTGTACAATTGGCACCTAGTGGTCCCCCATGATTAGATAGAGAATCACTGTTTAGTTAGATAAGCTCTCTGTAAACTCTCCACATTTTCATTGGTTGCAGAATCATTCCTACCCAGTCCAAGCCTACGCTCCAGTTTCCTCCAACCTACAGGCTACCGAGACCACACCAAAGACATTTGAAGGCTGGGCCCACTCCTACTATACACAGGGGAGCCCTGTTGAGTTCTCAGGTTATTATGTTCACAACCATGGATATGCCCTCAAGCATAGCTTTGGGTAACGTCACGAACATGAACACAGCTGCAGCCACAGTCAAGGCCATGGACATAGTCACGGACACAGTCATTGGCAGACATGTGCCTCTCAAACCAGCAGTCACTGGGTTCCAGTGGCTCAACATCTACATTCTCAACATTCTCTCCAGTCGGTCTGTCAGTGCCCCCCAGAGTTTCACAGCAAACATGCCCGAGTCTGTGATGGTTCATCCAGGGGCACCGGTGTCTTCATTGACAGATTGATAACATAGAAAACTCATTGAATGACAGAGCTCTCTCATTTGTTATACGTTGAAATGTAATATACTTGGACATGGGGTTTGAGGTAGTGCTTAAAAGGTACACGGTTTCTTCACTGATGATTCACTCCTCTGAATGTTCAGGGTCAAATCAATGCAAGAAGGTTTTGATTGTCAGTTGAATGTAAGACCACTCCTTTTGGCTTGTACTTTGTGTTGTTCTACACATACGATAGACAAATCTCTTGGCACTCTTGATTTATACAACCTTTATAAATCAGGCAATTTATATTACACAGATGTATTCAGTTTTTCTTTCCTTAACTACTTACAGCAATTAAATGAAATAGCATCCACTAGCCAGTAAATTAGATCCATTACATGCAGTTTGTTGGGCAATGCATCATTCAACATTATTGTAAATTCTGGAGCAGGGAGCAGTGGTTGAGGTTATCAAGAGTGTGGGCTACAAGGGCAGATTATGATGTCATCTTTAGAAAATAAGGTAGTTGGGCCTCCCAAGTGGCGCAGCGGTCTAAGGCACTGCATCGCAGTACTTGAGGTGTCACTACAGACCTGGGTTCGATCTCAGGCTGTGTTACAGCCGGCCGTGACCAGGAGTCCCATGAGGTGGCGCACAGATGGCCCCGCTGACTTTGGTCACCAGCTGGACGGTGTTTCCTCCAACACATTGGTGCAGCTTCTGGGTTAAGCGAGCAGTGTGTCAAGAAGCAGTGCAGCTTAGCAGGGTCCTGTTTCGGAGGATGCATGGCTCTTGACCTTCGCCTCTCCCGAGTCCATAGGGGAGTTGCAGTGATGGGACAACACTGCAACTACCAATTGAATATCATGAAAATTGGAGGATTCAAAAAAAAAAAAAAAAAAAAAAAGTACCAAAAATATATAAATAATAAATTGGTCGTTGTGCACAGTAAAGAGAAGCCATAAATTACAACCAAGACTAAGTATAGCAAATCAATTATTATTATTTCTTTACAAATGCATGTGTACAAGTTATACTGTTTATATACAAATAGCTATTTTGCATAAACAACTGGATCAAGTGGTAAGAGTCATGTAACAGGTCATGATGGAACACGTTATTCAATATCAGTAATGCAAGAGAAAAAGTTCAAAGGAACACCATTTTTACAGTTTACCACGACTTAATCAAATACCTATTCTTTAATGAACCGATGAAAAACAATGCACAAAAACTGAATAGTTACTGCAATTTAAATGTACGAATTGAACAATACATGGTACAATATGAATGTGCTACAAGTATGGATATTTTACTCTAATTTAACTCTTCTCTCTGTATTTACACAACCTTCCTAGAGCATCTGAATAGGCAGCCATGTTGAATTTTGTAAATACATTTACAGACAGCAAAAATAGAATGTTTTCAATACCTTACATTTGAAATGAGTTCATATACAAGAAGGATCTTCACAGCATGATAGATGTCCTGATGCAATATTTCATATCATAATCACCTCTGTTTTTGCCTACTTTCACTTACAAATCATATCCAGGTTTATTTGTCAGGTACGCGGAATACAACAGGTGTATACCCAGTGAAATGCGTACTTACAGGCTCTAACCAACAGTGCAATTTTTAAGTAAAAAAAAGGTATTAAGTGAACAGTAGATTAGTAAAGAAATAAAAACAACAGTAAAAAGACAGTGAAAAATAACAGTAGCAAGGCTATATACAGGCACCGGTTAGTCGGGCTGATTGATGTGGTATGTACATGAAGGTATGGTTAAAGTGACTATGCATATATGATAAACAGAGAGTAGCAGCAGCATAAAAGAGCGTTTGGGGGGCACACAATGCAAATAGTCAGGGTAGCCATTTGATTAGCTGTTCGGGAGTCTTATGGTTTGGGGGAAAACTGTTGAGAAGCCTTTTGGTCCAAGACTTGGCGCTCAGGTACCGCTTGCCATGTGGTAGTAGAGAGAACAGTCTATGACTGGAGTGGCTGGGGTCTCTAACCATTTTTAGGGTCTTCCTCTGACACCGCCTGGTGTAGAGGTCCTGGATGGCAGGCAGCTTAACCCCAGTGATGTACTGGGCCGTACGCACAACCCTCTGTAGTGCCTTGCGGTTGGAGGCCGAGCAGTTGCCGTACCAGGCAGTGATGCAACCAGTCAGGACGCTCTCGATGTTGCAGCTGTAGAACCTTTTGAGGTTCTGAGGACCGATGCCTAATCTTTTTAGTTTCCTGAAGGGGAATAGGCTTTGTCATGCCCTCTTCACAACTGTCTCTGTGTGTTTGGACCATTCTAGTTTGTTGGTGATGTGGACACTGCTGGGGAATAATCAGAATTAGTTTGTAACATAGGTAAGATGTTTTATATTCATCATATGTTTGTAAGTTACTTCTAATCAGAATGTTATTTTTGTATAATACTGTGGCGGGGTTGCAGTATCTGTTCTATGTCAAGACTAAGTTGCTTGGTGTAACGGTTCTTTTTTGGTGAAGGAGAGTCGGACCAAAATGCAGCGTGTAGATTGCGATCCATGTTTATTCAACAAACGTAACACGAATCTAAATACAAACACTATAAAACAAATAACGTAACAAAAACCAAAACAGCCTATACTTGCGTAAACTAACACAGAGACAGGACCAAAGACACTAAGGACAATCACCCACGACAAACTCAAAGAATATGGCTGCCTAAATATGGTTCCCAATCAGAGACAATGATAAACACCTGCCTCTGATTGAGAACCACTCCAGACAGCCATAGACTTTGCTAGATCACCCCACTAAGAAATAAAAACAACAGTAAAAAGACAGTGAAAAATAACAGTAGCAAGGCTATATACAGCCACCGGTTAGTCGGGCTGATTGAGGTAGTATGTACATGAAGGTATGGTTAAAGTAACTATGCATATATGATAAACAGAGAGTAGCAGTAGCATAAAAGAGGGGTTGGCGGGACACAATGCAGATAGTCCGGGTAGCCAATGTGAGGGGGCACCGGTTAGTCAGGCTAATTGAGATAGTATGTACATGAAGGTAAGGTTAAAGTGACTATGCATATATGATAAACAGAGAGTAGCAGCAGCATAAAAGAGCTGTAAAAGAGCTTCTATGTCAAGACTAAGTTGCTTGGGCCGGAGAGAGGGGAGAGGTCAAGCGTGTATCTCTTGGCTCCACAATGTCTGTGTGCCAGTCAGTGTGTCTCTGTGATCTTGTCAAGATAGGATGGATTTGATATATGCCTGTTGATATGGAGGATTGGTTTATGGTTCTGGTTTGAGAAAATAACATGTTTTAGGAGACACAGCTGAACGATGAATTATGCCGATGCTGTCTTATCCTGTGCGTGTCTTTGCTATAAAGGATCTCAGTTGAAATGTGGAAGGGACTCTCAGAGAATTCATTGATAGACACTGAATTGATCTGAGAGTCACAGGGTTGTGATAGAGCTCATATAATTAAAAATGGACTTTGTGATAACTAACTCTGACTTGTGTGTGGTTTGCTCTCATGATTTGGTAAATAGAGGAAATTTCCACGACAACACCAAGGAACTTGAAGCTCTCAACCTGCTCCACTACAGCCCCATTGATGAGAATGGGGGCGCTTGATCCTCCTTTTCCTGTAGTCCACAATCATCTCCTTAGTCTTGGTTACGTTGAGGGATAGGTTGATATTCTGGCACCACCCGTCCAGGTCTCTGAACCCTCCCTATAGGCTGTCTCGTCGTTGTCGGTGATTTGGCCTACCACTGTTGCATAGTCTGCAATCTTAATAATGGTGTTGGAGTTGTGCATGGCCAAGCAGTCGTGGGTGAACAGGGAGTACAGGAGGAGACTGAGCACACACCCCTGAGGGGCTCCAGTGTTGAGGATCAGCGTGTTGTACAGGTGGGAAAGGGCAGTGTGGAGTGCAATAGAGATTGCATCACCTGTGGATCTGTTTGGGCGGTATGCAAATTGGTGTGGGTCTACAAAAACAATGTGTAACATTTAATGTATATTATTGTAACGGTTCTCTTGTGGTGAAGGAGAGTCGGACCAAAATGCAGCGTGTAGATTGCGATCCATGTTTAATAAACAAACGTAAACACGAATCAAAACAAACACTACAAAACAAAGAACGTAATGAACGTAAAACCAAAACAGCCTATACTTGTGTAAACTAACACAGAGACAGGAACAAGGACACTAAGGACAATCACCCACAAAACACTCAAAGAATATGGCTGCCTAAATATGGTTCCCAATCAGAGACAACAATAAACACCTGCCTCTGATTGAGAACCACTTCAGACAGCCATAGACTTAACTAGAACACCCCACTAAGCTACAATCCCAATACATACACACCACATACAAAAACCCATGCCACACCCTGGCCTGACCAAATAAATGAAGATAAACACAAAATACTTCGACCAGGGCGTGACAATTATCTCCAACTTTTCTAATCTGATGGAAAACAACAAAGGTCTGGCTGCACTCTTTATTTTATAAAAAAATCTATTGGTTTATTCCAAAATAGAGAATCATTTTTTCCATAATAACCCCTCACCCAAATGAAATAGGTTAACATCTAGGGCAGTGGTTCCCAAACTTTTTATAGTCCCGTACCCCTTCAAATATTCAACCTCCAGCTACGTACCCCCTCTAGCATCAGGGTCAGCGCACTCTCAAATGTTGTTTTTTGCCATCACTGTAAGCCTGCCACACACACACTATACGATACATTTATTAAACATAAGAACGAGTGTGAGTTTGTCACAACTCGGCTCGTGGAAAGTGACAATGAGTTCTTATAGGACCAGGGCACAAATAAGAATATATTAATTATCAATAATTTTACTCTTTATTTAGCTATCTTACATATAAAACTTTATTTGTTCATCGAAAATTGTGAATAACTCACCACAGGTTAATGAGAAGGGTGTGCTTGATAGGATGCACATATCTCTGCAATGTTGGGTTGTATTGGAGAGAGTCTCAGTCTTAAGTCATTTTCCACACACAGTCTGTGCCTGTATTTAGTTTTCATGCTAGTGAGGGATGAGAATCCACTCTCAAATAGGTACGTGGTTGCAAAGTGCATCAGTGTCTTAACAGGCGATTTGCCAAGGCAGGATACTCTGAGCGCAGCCCAATCTAGAAATCTGGCAATGGCTTCTGATTAAATTCAATTTTCACAGAACCGGTTGTTGCAATTTCTCTTGTTCAGATAAAGGTAAGTGGACTGGAGGCAGGGCATGAAAGGGATAATGAATCCAGTTGTTTGTGTCATTCGTTTCGGGAAAGTACCTGCTTAATTGCTCACCCAACTCACTCAGGTGCTTCGCTATATCACATTTGACATTGTCCGTAAGCTGGAGTTCATTTGCACGCAAAAAAAATCATACAATGATGGAAATACCTGTGTGTTGTCCTTGTAATGCAGACAGAGAAGAGCTCCAACTTCTTAATCATAGCCTCAATTTTGTCCCGCACCCTCAAAATTGTTACGGAGTGTCCCTGTAATCTTAGATTCAGATCATTCAGGAGAGAAAAAACATCACCTAGATAGGCCAGTCGTGTGAGAAACTCATCATCATGCTAGCGGTCAGACAAGTGAAAATGATGGTCAGTAAAGAAAACTTTAAGCTCGTCTCTCAATTTAAAAAAAAATGTGTCAATACTTTGCCCCTTGATAACCAGCGCACTTCTGTTTGTTGTACAAACGTTACATGGTCGCTGCCCATATCATTGCATAGTGCAGATAATACACGAGAGTTCAGGGGCATTGCTTTAACAAAGTAAACCATTTGCCCAGTAGTGTCCAAAATGTCTTTCAGCTGTCAGGCGTTCCTTTGGCAGCAAGAGCCTCTCGGTGGATGCTGCAGTGTACCGAAATGGCATCGGGAGCAACTGCTTGCATGCGCATTACCACTCCACTAGGTCTCCATGTCATGGCTTTTGCGCCATCAGTACAGTAGATACCAACACAGTACAGATACCAGCAACATACACACACGCACGCTATGTATACAGCAGCCAATTCTGGAACTAGTACTTTTCACAAGTATCTCCTCGTTGCATGGTAACAAAAGTCTCTGCCTGCCTTCTTGGGTTTCTGGTGAAAAATCCAACTATTTATTGGTGCCCTACCATGGGATATAGTCCAGAACAGCAGATTAAACACCCCACACTGATAACATTTAGATAATGTCAGTACAATAATATTCCCTTGCTGTAAAAAGTTTAAGAACCCCTGATGTAATTCATTAAGACAAATCTGTCTGACACAAATAATTGGAATTTAAAAAGCTTTATTGGAAAGTCACATTTCAAACAAAAAAGTATAGATGAGTGTAGCTATCTAAATTAGATACATGCTAATTTAGTTTAAATGTGATGTATTCCTCCAGTCCCAGTTCATTTCTACTCTTTTGACATGCTTCAGACCAGATGCATGCTCCACTTCAGTGTACAATGGTCCTGAATTTGCATATCAATGTGTTTGAAGCTTTTACGTTCTGCATCTCTCTGCTGTCTTTCATCTGAAGCCATATCCTCCAGGGTCTAAACAGGTGTAGATTTCCATCTCTGTGTGGGAGACCAGATATTGCAAGGAGACCAGTAAGGGGCCCTCAACTCTTCACTTTGGCCAAATGAGACCTAAGACCCCAATACCAGTGACACTGCCCTAAGGTTGGTGCTGTCCTTTGGATGAGACTGTGGAGACAGAGGTCTTATCTCTCTGTGATTACTAAAGATGTCATGGCACTTATGGCATGAGTAGAGGTGTTGACCCTGCTTCTCCTGGCTATATTTCCAAGCCTAAGAATGTGAAAGCGCTTCTAAGCACTATGTAAATCCAACTCATTATCACAAGCCACCTGGCTAGGCAGTATGGGGACCAATATCTTTTTTTTTTAAAGAATGATGCATGTCTCAAAATAGAAGAACGAGACCAATATAAGTATTTGCTAATCATAGTTCCTGTCTCTGAAATTACATTAGTGTGTGTTGTTAGGAGTAACCAATATTGGTGCTGTCTCATCAGCGTAAAAAAATCAAAATGAACTTTCCACTCATATCCACAATGTTTTCATTCCCCAAAGGTCAATACTGTTCAGCTCGTACATTAATGATCTTCCTTCTTTCTGTACAGGGTCTGAAGTTCCAATGTATGCAGATGATACAGTGATAAATTCATGCAAATAACAAACAACAAACCACAAGAACTCACTACTATAATGGTTCAGATGACAAACTTGCTCGAGAGACCTCATGTTTGCATCTCCAAAAAACAAAAAGAAAAACAACTGATGCCCCTGAGACAGATGTCTATGTATCAGGGAAAAGCTCAAATAACCAAATTCAAACTAGCTAATTGTTTTGACTATAGAGGTAATCAAACTATAATAAACCCAAAACCTTATTGCAAACAGCATAAGAAATGACTGTATAGTTCCTTTAAAGAAAAGTACCCTAAGTCAATCTGCTTTCAGTGTGAGAGCTTCCCATGTCTGGAATACCCTGCCATTAGACACACACACACACATAACTGTGATTAATGATGCACTGTCCCTGTAAAAATAAAAACTACTCAAACTGCAATCAACTTTAATGACCTGACATTATTCCACGTAATGGAAACAGATTAATGTTAGACTACATGAACTTTCTTGCTCAAATTCACTGGTGTTACCTAAACAATCAAACCAGAATCAATAACCATCAGAATACATTATCACAATGTTTCCTTAATCACACCTGAATCACTTTCAGCTTAACATATCCTATTTCTTTTTTTTTCCCATTGGGCAAAAATATAACCCTCTCATTTCAAGGTTTTTTCTTACCTCTATCGTAAGATTAAAACCAAACTTTACAACTTTCTCTTCTCTTTCCTCTTCACACTTATGGGATGTCCAAGACTTTAAAAATAACACACACAGCGCCAAAATTATCACGTGCCAGTCAATCTATAAGAATGAAAAACATTTCGGTGGGCACCACTCTATCGCCATTATCTCTCCGCTACTATTTACAATTTCTTTAATTTAGGTAACTGTCTCCTCTATTGATACAGTAATTTAAATACGACTCAATTCTCAATACATTATTCCAGCAGATCCTTTAGGCAACAGACATCGTCTTGCATCAAAATTCGCTTCGCTATTATTTTAAGTTGAATGAATTAGTCTTTCAATTTGAACCAAACAAACTATTTAAGCGTTCGTTTATATCTTCACCAAACACTAGCGACTGTGTCTTTCGAGGCCAAAACATACAATAGTTTAATTACAATCAAAAACTCTGATTTAGTAGCGCATTGGCTGGGAACCAAACCCGAGCCTCCCGCGTGGCAGGCAAGAATTCTACACTGAACCACCAATGCTATTTGAATGACTACAGACTGTCCGCAAATAAACCCACTTTACAATTGTCCGTATTCGTAAATCAAGACACGTCACTATCAAAATTCCCAGAAAAATAGACCTAATTTAAAGGTCCAAAAGCGATTACTTTCATTATATGATTCTCACATGCCAAATGAATAGATTAGCAATCAAAGAATAAATCTACATTTATAGACTTGCGCCTTTAAATTTTATTTTTTTTTTACCTTTATTTTATAGGTAAGTCAGTTAAGAACAAATTCTTATTTTCAATGACGGCCTAGGAATAAAAAGTAGATTGAAAAAAATAGATTGAAATTCATTGCATGAGTAAAAACAATTATTTTACTACATCACGCAATGATAATTAGTTTGATGGAAAACCTTAGGCTTTGTACGACATTATGAATTACGTCTAGTTTCCTCGAATTCTAACTTTGTGAAAACAGTTTATTCAATAAGTCCCGCAACTCCTCTCATACCAAAGAAAATAAAACATTTTCAGACCTTAAGGGCAGCTCGTCTCAAATGTTGTACCCAGACGGAGATAACTTAATGCTGCTTTATAGTTACATCGTTAGGGTAAGAACCAAAAGCGGACACACTAAGCAGTTTCTAGAGCTCAATTTCCCAGATTTTGTAGACTAGTTTAATAGTGCTTAAAACCTCATCTTTATCAAATTATCCATTAAAGATACCAACTCAAAACCTACATACATCTACGAATGGGTGGTTTAAATTGTATCTAATTATATTCTGGGCATTACTTAATCAAATCTCTAGTAATTGATTTTACACACATACAATTTTTCATAATTTCAAATATTCACAGAATCCATATAAAACGTAAGAAAATTTTAGGTACTCACACATAACTTTAAGGATCACCCACACAGGATTGGTCAGATGTTCACACAGAACATCAGAACATACTTGAAAGGTTACCCACACAGAGTCAACCTACCCCGCTCGCACAGAACGCTCCTACAAATATTACCCAGTGATCCCATAACAAAATACTTGTCAGCACCGTGTGTGTATAGGTGGCAGGGGAGTCAAAATGGAGTGTAAATGGAGTCTTTTTAATAAATGTCCACAGAACATGCTCCATAACACTTAAAGTACAGACATGAACAAACATGGGTACGAGGACCCGTCGCGCAAATAAACAACACTGACAATAAAACAATCTCTGACAAAGACATGAGGGGAAACAGAGGGTTAAATACACAACAGGTAATGAATGGGATTGAAAACAGGTGTGTGGGAAGACAAGACAAAACCAATGGAAAATGAAAAATGGATCAATGATGGCTAGAAGACCGATGACGTCGAACGCCGAACAAGGAGAGGCAACGACTTCGGTAGAAGTCGTGACAATACTCACACAGAGTAACCCAGGGCATACCTGGCTAGCACATTTAAAATAATTGGAATTCACCACCTCTGAGAGTCACTTAGACAATCACACAGACACTTTCAGAATGAGGTCCTTCTTCCAATACGGCTTCACCAAGTACCATGTTTCACACAGAACACACAGTCACCCTGGTCCTCACCCCCCACAGACCGCACCATTTCCCACTGCGATCAATTCA
>NW_024606776.1:0-11890 GCF_018296145.1 Oncorhynchus tshawytscha | reverse complement strand
CTTAGTTACATTCCCAAATATTTTGTGTCATTTAACCTACCTTTTCTTCATCCATAATTGCATACAGTATTTTTTATATCTCGAAAAACTTGTCCTTGTCTGTGTTGTTTTCACTCATGTTGAGTTTACTGAGGACAATATTGCAGCCACTGACGAATTAAGAACTACATACCACGTCATGGAATGTCAGACCTTCATTAATATTGGGGGAGAAATATATTGATCAGATCAGATTACACAATTTCCCCATCAACCGTTTTCGATACAGCTAGGCCCACATGGAAATCTGTTCACTAAGCACTGCGACTCAGCAGGTCAAAACTGAAATAAACCTAGTCTAATTTCGTGTCGACCTCTTGTGGATTTATTTCGGTACCCTATTTAGTGAGCCAGTTGATTGATCTATTCCTTATAGTGCATTCCTTAAAAGTAGGCCTACATTAGGGAATAAGGTGCTATTTGGTAGCATATTCCTCTCTAGCCCATGCCTCCACCAATCCAATGATTTTAGATTTGTAGGAAGAAGCGAATGAGAGAGTGTACACTTCAGGAGAAGGGAGATATTATTGGACTGTATCCCCAGGCTATAGCCAGGCCTAAACCAAGTAGCCTTGAGTATGAACCCAAAAGCTTGGATTGCCAAAGGCCTATCAGAGCTAAATTGGTGATAACAACTTTAAACTTACTGTAAAACATGTTCTACCTTCCCCTATATTTCACTTACCTTTTCTTCCACCATAGCTACTTTTATATCTCGAAAAGCATGTCAAGCATGACATTGACTGTTTTGGCTTGGCTACTTTCATGTAGAGTTATGATAAAAGAGCATTTTTGCAGACGCAGACTTTTAGTTAGTCGGGGACGTCATGGACTGAAGGCAGTAGAGGTTCATTGGTTTTAAGAAATGTTTATATGTCGCCCTCTTGTGGAATTATTTAGGTACAACAACAATGTGCTGTAGGATCCAAATTATTGTTTTTTCCTCATCCATGTGTTACGTCCTATTATCAGTCATAAACAGATTACTCCCCCAACAGAGCAATACACTTTAATAGTAAAGGGGTAACACTCTTTGTTCAAAGTAACAGAATAGCTGTAAGAGTGATGCAATTATTTGATGCACCGCAAGGGGGTACTGTGTTGTCAGCATTGGGTTCGTGTCTCGTGTACTTTTTGTATTTTTTTGTCTATATATTTCAACTTTATTTTCAATCTCTTTTCGATTTTTAATTCGATTCTATATTATTTATTATTATTTTAATATTTTAAATTTTAGAACACATTCAAGAACCTCCAGAAGCTAACCAGCTAATTAGCTACAAGCTATTTAGTCATTGTTAGCCACTGCTAGCAGCTTTAACCTTCTGCACAGATACCAGCCCTGTTCTTAGCCTGGATAATACTCGCCAGTCTACCAGTATCGGACTGTCTCTCCACAACAACGCCGGATTCCTGCCGTAATCCCTGGACCACTACTTCTGATCTTCACAGCTAGCTCACAGCTTGCAGCTACCTAGCTCACAGCTGTCTTGCACTCACCGTGGCACCCAGTACCGAAGCTATCCCTGAGGCCCACCTCCCGGCCTACTCAGCTGTTCACCCGAACCCCACTCGTACACGGCTAGAGCCCAATACTCCACCGGATCCTTGCTGTAAACTCTGGACCTTGGCACCGGTTTACCGCTGCTACCGTTTGGCTATAGTGGCTAACGCCACTGCCACGAAGCTAGCACCAGTTAGCCGTGAGCCAGGCGCATCCCCGGGCTAGCAAACTAAATTCTACAATACCTCTTTCGCCATCTGGCTTCGATTCTCTGTCGACACGGCCCCCCCGCCGCATCACCACGACTGGTCTGCCAACGAATACTCCATCCGCTGTGCCTTTCAACCGGCCTCTGTCGGAGGGCTACTAACTTTAAACGCCATGTCGCCCGCGTGCTAGTGTAGTGGCGGCGTCCCTGTTCCATCTACTGCTGCCTTCTGGACACTATGATCACTTGGCTACATAGCTGATGCCTGCTGGACTGTCCATTAATCACGGTACTCCATTCTGTTTATTTATTTATCTGTCGGCCCCAGCCACGAACTCAGGCTCTGTGTGTAGTTAATCTGACCCTCTCTGCCTAGTCATCGCCATTTTACCTGCTGTTCTTGTCTCACCTGTTGTTTTAGCTAGCTCTCCCAATCAACACCTGCGATTACTTTATGCCTCGCTGTGTCTCTCTCAAATGTCAATATGCCTTGTATACTGTTGTTCAGGTTAGTTATCATTGTTTTGGTTTACAATGGAGCCCCTAGTTCCACTCTTCATACCTCTGATACCTCCTTTGTACCACCTCCCACACATGAGGTGACCTCACCCATTACAACCAGCATGTCCAGAGATACAACCTCTCTTATCATAACCCAGTGCCTAGGCTTACCTCCGCTGTACCCGCACCCCACCATACCCCTGTCTGCGCATTATGCCCTAAATATATTCTACCATGCCCAGAAATCGTAACAGTCCAATGACTGACAGCAGTCGACCACCGAGTGCTAAAGCCTCTTTTCGATCCTCCACTCCGTCTTTCACCAGCAAGGGAACCTCTTTGGTACCAACAGGCAGCAGATCTGACAGAAACATCTCATCAGACAAGTCCTGTCTGAGTTCTGTGCTGCATCCAGATTCTCCAGGACACAGGCATATTCCCAGAACCTGAACATCCAAAGGGTGTTCAGAGGTGTACATAAAAACCTCATGGAGGAGTTTGGCTCTTATAACACCCTGCAAGTGTAACAGGGTTATATTGGTGATTCCCCTTGCCACTTTATTGTTAAGCCAATGGGTTTTTGGTTTGAGTTTGTCTTGCCTTCACCTACTCAACATGGCATCTTATTGGCTGGTTTGCGTAGCTTGCTTACGAGGGGGGATGTTCCAGTTAGAATTGTCCCAGTGAACAAGCACCAAACCAGCGGTAAATTGTTGGTTGCAAAGCACTGTACATCAAAAGTGATTTTTATACTCTCAAGAGATGATTTAAATGTACAATTTATATCAAATTGTTTGTAAATGTTATTCGAACATCACACATAAGATGCAGCGGTTTTTGGAGAATATTTGTTGTGCATTTTGTTGTAAAGAATTCCTGCCAGTACTAGCTAGCAACTTACTGTGTCTGGTGGGGGGGGTTCATATATTTTGTACAGTGCGTGAGTGCAGAGTTGGATGGTGAGACGTGCATTGCATGACGTGCAATTTTGTGCCGTTCCTAACAGGTACATTGTTAAAGATATTATATTGTATATTGTAATTGTATTATTTTGGTAACTAGCCCAGTGAACAAGCACCAAACCAGCATGCGTGAGTGCAGAGTTGGATGGTGAGACGTGCGTTGCATGACGTGCAATTTTGTGCCGTTCCTAACAGAATAAAGCTACATGACTGGTGCTACATGTTGGAGTTCCGTGTCGATGACTGATTGTACACAACGCAAGACGAGTACTGTTACAGTGGTGCCGTGACCGTTCTTCTGGATCGGATCATCCTTCGCTGGATTTCCATCTCAGAACTTCGCCGTGGTTGCTGTTGAAGAATCAGATAAGACGTTGCTGGTGCAGTTTATGGCGATATCGCATTTCGCCATAAGAGGGCGCCACTAGAATGTTTTATTATCGAAATTGATGATTTCTCTGGCTGAGGCTCTTCAAAGATAAATGATAACTTTTGTGTTACTTGTTTATTTGCAATTCTAATGTATATCTGATATAAGTAGGGTGAGTTTTACCAGTGTACTAGACATAGGTTAGATTTTGACGTGAGGTTTAAAAAAAAAAATATATATATATATATATATATATATATATGTTTTGCTATTTACATTTTTATTAGGGTGTTGATTTCCCATTGTTAAAATGGAAGGTGTTGGGAGAGGTAGGGGTTTCCTGTCATTTAATCTGGCACCATCGGTTGGTAGGGGTTCAGCCAAAATTCCAGTTACTTCTACACCTATGCCCAAACTGGAGGGTTTTGATGATAGTTTACCCATGGACACGCCCAAGGATGGGTATGAAAGAGTTTTGCCAAATACAGGGAGTGGGGAGGTCTCCATGGATTTCATAGCAGACAGTACAGCAGATTGGTCATTCCATTGGGGAGAACATTGCCTCCTGTTTGGAGTCAAAGGCAATTGTTGGACAAGTTGGGGACAATGTTATGGGGAGTGTATGCAGCTCGAGGGGTATGGATGTGTCAGGCCTGAACCTGGTATTGAAGTCTGATATCAGGGAACCGGTGTACTTTCGGGGGGATGGCTCTGAAAAGTGCACAGTGCATGAGTGGGAGGATATGGTAATGGTTTACATGCGTAAGAGGGGCGTGTCTGTGATGGACCAAGCAGTTGAGGTTATGGGCAGGCTTATGGGAAGGGCCCGCGATGTTGTTAAAGTTGGCGTACGCAGCAATCCCTCCATTGATTTATCTAAAGGCCCGAGTCCCATCTTTGACATACTGAAAGAACATTTTAGTGACACTGTTTTTTCAAGCATGCCCCTTGCTGACTTTTATGCCACATTACCACTGACTGATGAACAACCATTTGAATATTGGCTCAGACTGAACAGGGCTATGGAGGTTGCTGAAGATTGTCTAAAGAGACAGGAAAAAAGTGTTGAAGACCCATCTCACAGTCATGTTCATCAGACATTGCCCTAATGCTGAACTGTCACTTATCTTTAAGTGCAAGCCATTACAGCAGTGGACTGCTGCAGATGTTCATGAGAGGCTGGATGAATACAGGAGGGAGCGGAGGTACTCTCACTTATCGAAGTTGACCCCAGCCATCGCAACAATGAAGCAGGAAGCTGTCATGCCGATCACCATGCCTGCTGTGAGAACCCACATGGAAGTACCCAATACGTTGCCTTACCCAGCCCAGACTATTCAGGGCTCAGCTGAGCCGATGGAACGTATCCTTGCAATGCTGGAGTGTGTGCTGGAGCAGAGGCCACAACAGTCTGACCATAAGTTCCAAAAAGGGAATAGGAGCAAAGTGAAGTCTAATGGGCCATGTAACGTGTGCGGGGATGCTGGACATGATACTTACTTTCACTGCAGGGCCAATCCCCTCTGCTTTCTTTGTCATGTAGCTGGCCACGCACGCTCTCAGTGCCCCAAGGCCGCAGCTCTGAGCACAGCTAGTGGAGTCCCTACAGTAATCACTGCTCAGCTTCCGGAAAACTAGTAGGCCTGCATGTAGAAGGGGAGAGTGTTGGGCCTTTTGTAGAGTCCCCATCAGTGAGAGCTGTTGATTTGGAGTCTGTATATAAAAGTGTTTGTGATGAAATGGAGACTGAGAAGAGTATCATAATGCAGAACACACAGAGACTTTCCCCGTATGATGATTTATTCTATGCCAAGGTGTTAATAGGAGGAGAAGTGGAAGTGAGAGCTATGCTTGACAGTGGATCCATGGCTTGTACCTTGAGCTCTAGGGTCTTACCTGAACTGTTGCATGCAGGAGTGTTGAAAAGTCCATCATTGAGTCCTACAGAGGTAGTCTTGGTTGGTTGTGGTGGGTTGAAGACGAGGCCTTTGGGAGTATGTGAGCTGGAGATGGAGGTGTACGGATGTAGAGTTGCTGTGCCTACGCTGGTGGTTGAAGGCCAGAGTGATGACCTCATCTTGGGCAGCAATCTCCTAAAGCACTTGATTCGCCACCTGAAGACGGATGGAGATCTCTGGAAGAGGGTTTATACTCCTGTGAGTGACGGGGGTGAGGAGAGCAAGCTAATCGATATGATGGCTAATGTGGAGAGATGGAGAGACAGTGAAGTACCTGACAAAGTTGGAACTGTGAGACTAAAAGGGGCTGTGACTCTAGAGCCTATGCAGGAGCACTTAGTCTGGGGCAGGCTACGAAACACTCAGAATCTATCAGCTGGCAGTGCTGTTGTCATTGAGCCCAGCAGTTCAAGGTCAACACCAAGGTCAATACTGGTAGGGAGGACAGTAGCTCTATTGCGGGGGGATGGGTGGCTCCCTGTTAGAGTGATAAACCCTTCTCAGAAGACAGTGACATTGAGACGAAACGCCACCCTAGGCGATGTCTTTCCTTGCATGGCTCTAGAGGACTTTGACTGTTCGTGTGTGAATGATGGTTCATCAGCAGCTTTACAGCAGCAAGTGCAGAGAACGGCTGATATACTCAGTGACTGCCAAGATGACTTGACACTGACTGACGGTTCCAGCCAACTTCACGATACTGACGGACCTGACAGTTCAAGCGATCCTGAGGTCTTACGTGACTTAGGTTTGACTGATATTGATGTCTCCTCCTGTCAAGCGTCTCCTGCTGGTACGAAGAAACTCATCCAGCTCATAGCTGAGTACCAATCCATTTTTTCCAGGCACAAGTTGGATTGTGGAAAAGCTTCCGGATGTCTTCACCGCATTCAACTGAGTGATGAGAAACCCTTTCGGATGCCCTACCGACGCCTTTCACCAAATAATTATGAGAAGCTCAAACAAGCATTGAATGAGATGGAAGAACGTGATATCATAAGGAAGTCTAGTAGTGAGTTCGCCTCTCCCCTTGTCCTGGTATGGAAGAAGTCTGGAGACCTGAGACTCTGTACTGATTTTCGTTTGCTCAATGCTCGCACCATCAAAGATTCCCACCCACTCCCTCACCAGGCTGACGCGCTGGCTGCGTTAGGTGGAAATGCCTTTTTCTCGACAATGGACCTTACCTCTGGCTACTACAATGTGGAAGTGCATGAGGATGACCGGAGATTCACAGCTTTTACGTCGACATTTGGATTGTATGACTACAATTGAATGCCACAGGGGTTATGTAATAGTCCTGCAACCTTTATGAGGATGATGCTAAACATCTTTGGGGATCAGAACTTTCTTAGCCTGCTGTGTTACCTTGACGATGTCTTGGTCTATGCGCCCACTGAAGATCTGGCTATACAGCGCCTGGAAATGGTTTTTGAGCGTCTCAAGGCTCACAACCTGAAGTTGGCGCCAAAAAAGTGTAACTTTCTGCAGAGGTCTGTGAAGTTTCTGGGGCATATCATTAGTGCGGATGGTGTAGCTACAGACCCTGAGAAGGTGAGGGCCATTACAGGAGGAACAGAAGCTGATCTGATGAAAGATGGCACTGACATTCCATCTCAGAAGAAATTGAGGTCATTCCTTGGGATGGTGGTGTATTATCAACAGTTCATTGAAGGTTGCTCGACCATTGCAAAGCCTCTCTTTGGATTGACTACTGGACACAAGGCTCCACGCTGGAAAAAGAAGCGAAGCACACCTGTCAGGAAGTTGACGGCTGCCGACTGGACAACAGAATGCAGACAGGCCTTATTCCAGCTAAAGCAAGCCTTACTGGACCAGGTTTTGTTGGCCCACCCCAACTTCGAAAAACCCTTTCTACTCTCGGTGGATGCATCCAGCAATGGCTTAGGTGCTGTGCTATCTCAGGTGCAGGAACCGGGAGCTACAGCGAGACCTATAGCCTTCGCGAGTAAGTCCCTCAGTTATGCACAGTCGAGGTATCCTGCGCACAGGCTCGAGTTCTTTGCCATGAAATGGGCTATCTGTGGCAAGTTCCACCACTGGCTACGGGGACAGCAGTTCACGGTATGGACGGATAATAATCCCTTGACATACATTCTGACCAAAGCAAAGCTTGATGCTTGTGAACAGAGATGGGTCGCCAAGCTGGCACCGTACGAGTTTGACATTAAGTACATCCCTGGAAAAATGAATGTTGTTGCAGATGCTTTGAGCAGAGAGCCCTTCGTACGACCCAGTGCACTCCATCGCCTGACAAGGGTCCCGTACGAGACCTTACTAGCTGAAGCCGAGGCTGTGCGCACAAGACAGAGTGCAAGATGTGTTTCGCTGGTCCAGCCACCCCTTTGACAAAGCCTCTGACTCCAACGAAGTGGTCATTAGCTGTCAGGCTACTGTTGACCCCCCCATCTGGTGCTTTATCAAGACATGAAGTTGCAGCTGTTCTTCATTCACACAGGTGCTGGGTGGGTGAAGTGGGCTCACATGCACTGCTGTTGCCACAGCTCCCACAGGCTGTTATGCCATCAGAGCAGACCGATGTCGATGTTCTGCCACACGACCTACTGATGAGTAAGCAGCGTGATGACAACGTGATCAGCAAAGTCATCTTCTTTGTTGAGAGGGGGGGAGAAGACCATTCCGGAGAGAGCGTGCCCATGAGAGTGTTGAGGTTTTGGGTCTTCTCAGAAGTTGGGACAAGTTGCCCATGAAGATGGGTGTACTGTATCGTGTTTCGAAGAATGTGGTTACAAAGAGGAAAATGTATCTGTATGTGGTTCCAGCCTCCATGAAAGCAATGGTGTTGAAGGGTGTCCATGATGAAGCTGGCCACCAGGGCCAACAGAGAACAGTCTACCTGACAAGACAGAGGTTCTTCTGGCATGGCCTGGAGAGGGAGGTAAAAGCCTATGTGAAGTGCTGCAGGAGATGCGTGGTGAGCAAGACTCCTGATCCGGAAGCAAGAGCTCCTCTTGAGAGCATAATAACAACTGAGCCTCTTGAACTAGTGTGCATAGACTTCTGGTCTGCAGAAGATTCTTCAAACAAATCCTTGGATGTGCTCGTTGTTACTGATCACTTTACCAAATTAGCTCATGCCTTCTTGTGTCCGAACCAGTCTGCTATGTCAGTAGCTCATCAGTTGTGGAACAACTATTTCTGTGTCTACGGGATGCCTCGCCGTATACACTCAGACCAGGGAGCCAACTTTGAGAGCGCTTTAATAACCGAACTGTTGAGTGTTGCAGGCGTGCAGAAGTCTCACACCACGCCGTACCATCCGATGGGGAACGGGTCCTGCGAAAGGATGAATAGGACTTTGGGTAACATGATCCGGGCCCTTCCAACGAGAGCAAAGCACAGATGGCCTCAGGCGCTGAAGTCCCTTACGTTTGCATACAATTGTACAATCCACGAGACCACAGGCTTTGCCCCTTTCCTGCTAATGTTTGGGAGGACGCCAAGACTGCCTGTTGACATAGTCTTTGGCTCTGTCATAGAGAACCCAGAAGTTGTCGACTATGACCAGTTTGTTCAGTCTTTGAGGAGAGATCTGAAAGAAGCCATGAATGCAGCACAGCCATCTGCAGCGAAGCAGTTGAAGAGGTTTGCTGACCTTTATGACAGAAGAGTCAGAGGAGCACCAGTGGAGATTGGGGATCGAGTATTGCTGGCTAACAAGGGGGAGCGGGGAAAGCGGAAGCTCGCTGACCGTTGGGAGGATACTGTCTACCTTGTCACTGGATTGAATGCTGACAGTCACACTTTTAAGATTCAGAACAGCTCCACTGGATGGGAGAAGACGGTACATCGCAACCTGATAATGCCAGTCAACTTTCTTCCTCTTCCCCATGCTGCTGTTGAGGGAACAGACATGTCTGGATTAACAGAGTCTGAGGACATGAATGACAGCCTTGTGGTCTCAGCTGCCATGGACACTGCAGTGGATGATGGTGCTGAGTACAGAACCAGAGTGTGGGTGTCAGAGTTGTCTTCTGAAGGAACAGGTGACACAAACCTGGAGGGTGATGTGCGATCCTTGGATGCTCAGGATATTCCACCTTTGGATTCCGTGGATGATATACTGCAGCTGGAAGGTCTGCCTCGATCAGAGAGTCTTCAAGAATCTGACTGAGACTGTAACAGTGTAGTGAGTGAGCTAATTGACCAGTCTGCTTACGATATCCGTACTGACCTACCAAACGCGGACCATTCCTTACCTGATCAGTTACGTACTGACTGTGTTGACGGACACACTATTGCAACAGTACACAACACTGTTACCCCTTATGCAGTTGAAGGTAGTCGGGGTCATATTAGGTCATGGGCAGGAAGGCTATTTAAACCAGTGTCAAGACTGATTGAGATTATGAATCAGCAGAAAGTTAGCTCTTGAAGGTTAAATATGTGAATAGAGGGTCAATGGTATTGACATCTTTTATTTGTTTTGCTTTTACATCATTGTGACCATGATTAGAGGTTGCAGGATGGTAATGTGACATATGATAAAGTCTCTTATGGTGGTTTATTTTATTACTTGGATGTTTTAAAGTCACTGAGTGTACTTAACATGTGACAGGCATGTTTACCTATGAGGGCTAAGGGGATTGATCAACCGCTTTTCACTCTAATTCTCAAGGAGAATAGTCTAATGACTGGAATATTTAGTGACTGATTTAAAGCAGGGTCTGCATCCTTGATATACACAGCTTTACCTTTTAGTTTTCTCTATTAGGTAGTATATATATTTTTTTTTTCTGGATTATTCTGTACATATGTTGAGTGTCTCTGTATCTGGTATGTTTGCACAGTGCCGTTTTGTATTTTGTTATTTTTCTTGGCAAGTGGAATTCAGTAGGGGGGAGTATAACAGGGTTATATTGGTGATTCCCCGTGCCACTTTATTGTTAAGCCAATGGGTTTTTGGTTTGAGTTTGTCTTGCCTTCACCTATTCAACATGGCATCTTATTGGTTGGTTTGCGTAGCTTGCTTACGAGGGGGGATGTTCCAGTTAGAATCGTCCCAGTGAACAAATCAAATCAAATTTTATTTGTCACATACACATGGTTAGCAGATGTTAATGCGAGTGTAGCGAAATGCTTGTGCTTCTAGTTCCGACAATGCAGTAATAACCAACAAGTAATCTAACTAACAATTCCAAAACTACTGTCTTATACACAGTGTAAGGGGATAAAGAATATGTACATAAAGATATATGAATGAGTGATGGTACAGAGCAGCATAGGCAAGATACAGTAGATGGTATCGAGTACAGTATATACATATGAGATGAGTATGTAAACAAAGTGACATAGTTAAAGTGGCTAGTGATACATGTATTACATAAGGATGCAGTAGATGATATAGAGTACAGTATATACGTATGCATATGAGATGAATAATGTAGGGTATGTAACATTATATAAGGTAGCATTGTTTAAAGTGGCTAGTGATATATTTTACAACATTTTACATCATTAAAGTGGCTGGAGTTGAGTCAGTGTCATTGACAGTGTGTTGGCAGTAGCCACTCAATGTTAGTGGTGGCTGTTTAACAGTCTGATGGCCTTGAGATAGAAGCTGTTTTTCAGTCTCTCGGTCCCAGCTTTGATGCAACTGTACTGACCTCGCCTTCTGGATGATAGCGGGGTGAACAGGCAGTGGATCGGGTGGTTGTTGTCCTTGATGATCTTTATGGCCTTCCTGTAACATCGGGTGGTGTAGGTGTCCTGGAGGGCAGGTAGTTTGCCCCCGGTGATGCGTTGTGCAGACCTCAGTACCCTCTGGAGAGCCTTACGGTTGTGGGCGGAGCAGTTGCCATACCAGGCGGTGAGGCAACTGCACCAAACCAGCGGTAAGTTGTTGGTTGCAAAGCACTGTACATCAAAAGTGATTTTTATTTTTATACTCTCAAGTGATGATTTAAATGTACAATTTATATCAAATTGTTTGTAAATGTTATTCGAACATCACACATAAGATGCAGCGGTTTTTGGAGAATATTTTTTGTGCATTTTGTTGTAAAGAATTCCTGCCAGTACTAGCTAGCAACTTACTGTGTCTGGTGGGGGGGGGTTCATATATTTTGTACAGTGCGTGAGTGCAGAGTTGGATGGTGAGACGTGCATTGCATGACGTGCAATTTTGTGCCGTTCCTAACAGGTACATTGTTAAAGATATTATATTGTATATTGTAATTGTATTATTTTGGTAACTAGCCCAGTGAACAAGCACCAAACCAGCGTGCGTGAGTGCAGAGTTGGATGGTGAGACGTGCATTGCATGACGTGCAATTTTGTGCCGTTCCTAACAGAATAAAGCTACAT
>NW_024606775.1:5000-11884 GCF_018296145.1 Oncorhynchus tshawytscha | reverse complement strand
AGCATTAAGAACATGACTAATCTGTGTCTGGGAAACTGGCCCCAAGCATTAAGAACAGGACCAGGACTAATCTGTGTCTGGGAAACTGGCCCCAGCATTAAGAACAGGACTAATCTGTGTCTGGGAAACTGGCCCCAAGCATTAAGAACAGGACTAATCTATGTCTGGGAAACTGGCCCCAAGCATTAAGAACAGGACTAATCTGTGTCTGGGAAACTGGCCCCAAGCAATAAGAAGAGGACCAGGACTAATCTGTGTCTGGGAAACTGGTCCCAAGCATTAAGAACAGGACCAGGACTAATCTGTGTCTGAAACTGGTCCCAAGCATTAAGAACAGGACCAGGACTAATCTATTGTCTGGGAAACTGGCCCCAAGCATTAAGAGCAGGACCAGGACTAATCTGTGTCTGGGAAACTGGCCCCAGCATTAAGAACAAGGACTAATCTGTGTCTGAAACTGGCACCAGCATTAATAACAAGGACCAGAACTAATCTGTGTCTGGGAAACTGGCCCCAGCATTAATAACAGGACCAGGACTAATCTGTGTCTGGGAAACTGGCCCCAAGCATTAAGAACAGGACTAATCTGTGTCTGGGAAACTGGCCCCAGCATTAAGAACAGGACTAATCTGTGTCTGGGAAACTGTCCCCAGCATTAAGAACAGGACTAATCTGTGTCTGGGAAACTGGTCCCAGCATTAAGAACAGGACCGGGACTAATCTGTGTCTGGGAAACAGGCCCCAGCATTAAGAACAGGACCAGGACTAATCTGTGTCTGGGAAACTGGTCCCAAGCATTAAGAACAGGACCAATCTGTGTCTGGGAAACTGGCCCCAAGCATTAAGAACAGGACCAGGACTAATCTGTGTCATGGGAAACTGGTCCCAGCATTAAGAACAGGACCAGGACTAATCTGTGTCTGGGAAACTGGCCCCAAGCATTAAGAACAGGACTAATCTGTCTGGGAAGAAGCATTAAGAACAGGACCAGGACTAATCTGTGTCTGGGAAACTGGCCCCAAGCATTAAGAACAGGACCAGGACTAATCTGTGTCTGGGAAACTGGTCCCAGCATTAAGAACAGGACTAATCTGTGTCTGGGAAACTGGCCCCAAGCATTAAGAACAGGAGTAGGACTAATCTGTGTCTGGGAAACTGGCCCCAGAATTAAGAACAGGACTAGGACTAATCTCTGTCTGGGAAACTGGCCCCAGCATTAAGAACAGGACTAGGACTAATCTGTGTCTGGGGAAACTGGTCCTAGCATTAAGAACAGGACTAGGACTAATCTGGGTCTGGGAAACTGGTCCCAGCATTAAGAACAGGACTAATCTGTGGGAACCAATTGAACCACAATAACACCTTATGGAACCAATAGAACCACTATAACACCCTATGGAACCAATAGAACCACTATAACACCCTATGGAACCAATAGAACCACTATAACATCCTATGGAACCAATAGAACCACTATAACACCCTATGCCAGTAGTTTTATAAACCAATGGAATGGGGGTCCCCTGCCCTATGGAACCAATAGAACCACTATAACACCCTATGCCAGTGGTTTAATAAACCAATGGAATGGGGGTCCCCCTGCCCTATGGAACCAATATAACCACTATAACATCCTATGGAACCAATAGAACCACTAACACCCCATGGAACCAATAGAACCACTATAACATCCTATGGAACCAATATAACCACTATAACATCCTATGGAACCAATAGAACCACTATAACATCCTATGGAACCAATATAACCACTATAACACCCTATGGAACCAATATAACCACTATAACATCCTATGGAACCAATATAACCACTATAACATCCTATGGAACCAATAGAACCACTATAACATCCTATGGAACCAATATAACCACTATAACACCCTATGGAACCAATATAACCACTATAACATCCTATGGAACCAATATAACCACTATAACATCCTATGGAACCAATAGAACCACTATAACATCCTATGGAACCAATATAACCACTATAACACCCTATGGAACCAATATAACCACTATAACATCCTATGGAACCAATAGAACCACTATAACATCCTATGGAACCAATATAACCACTATAACACCCTATGGAACCAATATAACCACTATAACATCCTATGGAACCAATAGAACCACTATAACATCCTATGGAACCAATATAACCACTATAACACCCTATGCCAGTAGTTTTATAAACCAATGGAATGGGGGTCCCCCTGCCCTATGGAACCACTATAACACCCTATGCCAGTAGTTTTATAAACCAATGGAATGGGGGTCCCCTGCAATATGGAACCAATAGAATCAGGTATATCAGTGACCTCTCTAACACACAGACTTCTCTAACACACAGAGAGACCTCTCTAACACACAGAGTCCTCTCTAACAGACAGAATCCTCTCTAACACACAGACCTCTCTAACACACACAGAGACCTCTCTAACACACACAGAGACCTCTCTAACACACACAGAGACCTCTCTAACACACAGCCCTCTCTAACACACAGACCTCTCTAACACACAGAGAGACCTCTCTAACACACAGACCTCTCGAACACAAAGAGTCCTCTCTAACACACAGAGTCCTCTCTAACACACAGAGACCTCTCTAACACACACAGAGACCTCTCTAACACACAGAGACCTCTCTAACACACAGAGAGACCTCTAACACACAGGAGACCTCTCTAACACACAGACCTCTCTAACACACACAGAGACCTCTCTAACACACAGAGAGACCTCTCTAACACACAGAGAGACCTCTAACACACAGGAGACCTCTCTAACACACACAGAGACCTCTCTAACACACAGAGAGACCTCTCTAACACACAGAGAGACCTCTAACACACAGGGAGACCTAACACACAGAGAGACCTCTCTAACACACAGAGATACCTCTCTAACACACAGGAGACCTCTCTAACACACAGACCTCTCTAATACACAGAGAGACCTCTCTAACACACAGAGAGACCTCTCTAACAGACAGAATCCTCTCTAACACACAGAGACCTCTCTAACACACAGAGGCCTCTCTGATACACACAGCAACCTCTCTAACACACAGACCTCTCTAACACACAGAGAGACCTCTCTAACACACACAGAAACCTCTCTAACACACACAGAGACCTCTCTAATACACACAGAGACCTCTCTAACACACACAGAGACCTCTCTAACACACCGATACCTCTCTAACAAACACAGAGACCTCTCTAACACACAGATACCTCTCTAATACACACAGAGACCTTTCTAACACACAGAGACCTCTCTAATACACACAGAGACCTCTCTAATACACACAGAGACCTCTCTAACACACCGATACCTCTCTAACAAACACAGAGACCTCTCTAACACACAGATACCTCTCTAACACACACACACACAGGGCACACACACCAGACTTAATCCCGGTGAACTGTGAGAGAGGGACAAACAGATCCCTGTATCCATCTCACCACCTGGCTTATTCATTTAGCTAATGTACTAGCCTACAGCACACACACACACACACACACACACACACACACACACACACACACACAGACAGACAGACACAGACACAGACACAGACACAGACACAGACACAGACACAGACACAGACACAGACACAGACACAGACACAGACACAGACACACACAGACACAGACACACACACACACACACACACACACACACACACACACACACACACACACACACACACAGAGACACACACACACACACACACACACACACACACAGACACAGACACACACACACACACACACACACACACACACACACACACACACACACAGGTGATCTCTGATCCTTTGACCGAGCAGATCACATGGCAGGCTGGCTTGACCAAGCAGCACGATATGTCTACCTACTACCGGCAGGCCGAGAGATTATGGTAACAACCCTCCTTGGTTCCAGGTAAAACCCCTCTTTGCTTTGAAAAAGGGTTCTACCTGGAACCAAAAGGGGTTCTCCTATGGGGACAACAGAACCCTTTAGGGGTGTTAAGAGTGTACCACACACACACACACACACACACACACACACACACACACATCAACTGCAGGGTACAGTTGGTCCTGTACTGAATAACAATGTAGTTTGGGGCCTCCCGGGTGGCGCAGTGGTCTAGGGCACAGTGCTATCTGTGCCACCATAGACTCTGGGTTTGAGCCCAGGCTCTGTCGCAGCCGGCCGCGACCGGGAGGTCCATGGGGTGACGCACAATTGGCCTAGCGTCGTCCGGGATTAGAAAGGGGCAACAACAAAAAAGCTTTGTAGTTTGACGATAATGAACGTTTTCTGATTGACTGATGAAACAGAGGCTAAATGGGTCCCAAATGGCACCCTATTCCCTATATCGTGCACTACTGATGACCAGGGCCCTATGGCACCCTATTCCCTATATAGTGCACTACTTATGACCAGGGCCCTATGGCACCCTATTCCCTATATAGTGCACTACTTATCACCAGGGCCCTATGGCGCCCTATTCCCTATTTAGTGCACTACTTATGACCAGGGCCCTATGGCACCCTATTCCCTATTTAGTGCACTACTTATGACCAGGGCCCATAGAGAGAAGGATGCCATTCAGGACGAGGACAGAATGTGAAGGAAGGTGGGAGAAAAGACAGTAAGAGGGGAAGAGGGACAAATAAAAGACAGTAAGAGGGGAAGAGGGACAAATAAAAGACAGTAAGAGGGAAGAGAGGAAGAGGGAAGAGGGACAAATAAAAGACAGTAAGAGGGGAAGAGGGACAAATAAAAGACTGTAAGAGGGGAAGAGGGGCAAATAAAAGACTGTAAGAGGGGAAGAGGGGCAAATAAAAGACTGTAAGAGGGGAAGAGGGGCAAATAAAAGACTGTAAGAGGGGAAGAGAGGAAGAGGGGAAGAGGGACAAATAAAAGACAGTAAGAGGGGAAGAGGGACAAATAAAAGACAGTAAGAGGGGAAGAGAGGAAGAGGGACAAATAAAAGACAGTAAGAGAGGAAGAGGGACAAATAAAAGACAGTAAGAGGGGAAGAGGGACAAATAAAAGACAGGAGGGGAAGAGGGACAAATAAAAGACAGTAAGAGAGGAATAGGGACAAATAAAAGACAGTAAGAGGGGGAAGAGGGACAAATAAAAGACAGTAAGAGAGGAAGAGGGACAAATAAAAGACAGTAAGAGGGGAAGAGGGACAAATAAAAGACAGGAAGAGGGAAGAGGGACAAATAAAAGACAGTAAGAGAGGAATAGGGACAAATAAAAGACAGTAAGAGGGGAAGAGGGAAGAGGGACAAATAAAAGACAGTAAGAGGGGAAGAGGGGAAGAGGGACAAATAAAAGACAGTAAGAGAGGAAGAGGGACAAATAAAAGACAGTAAGAGGGGAAGAGGGACAAATAAAAGACAGTAAGAGAGGAAGAGGGACAAATAAAAGACAGTAAGAGGGGAAGAGGGACAAATAAAAGACAGTAAGAGGGGAAGAGGGACAAATAAAAGACAGTAAGAGGGGAAGAGGGACAAATAAAAGACAGTAAGAGGGGAAGAGGGACAAATAAAAGACAGTAAGAGATGAAGAGGGACAAATAAAAGACAGTAAGAGAGGAAGAGGGACAAATAAAAGACAGTAAGAGGGGAAGAGGGACAAATAAAAGACAGTAAGAGGAAGAGGGACAAATAAAAGACAGTAAGAGGGGAAGAGGGACAAATAAAAGACAGGAAGAGGGAAGAGGGACAAATAAAAGACAGTAAGAGAGGAATAGGGACAAATAAAAGACAGTAAGAGGGGAAGAGGGAAGAGGACAAATAAAAGACAGTAAGAGGGGAAGAGGGAAGAGGGACAAATAAAAGACAGTAAGAGAGGAATAGGGACAAATAAAAGACAGTAAGAGGGGAAGAGGGAAGAGGGACAAATAAAAGACAGTAAGAGAGGAATAGGGACAAATAAAAGACAGTAAGAGGGGAAGAGGGAAGAGGGACAAATAAAAGACAGTAAGAGGGGAAGAGGGGAAGAGGGACAAATAAAAGACAGTAAGAGGGGAAGAGGGGAAGAGGGACAAATAAAAGACAGTAAGAGGGGAAGAGGGACAAATAAAAGACAGTAAGAGGGGAAGAGGGACAAATAAAAGACAGTAAGAGGGGAAGAGAGGAAGAGGGACAAATAAAAGACAGTAAGAGGGAAGAGGGACAAATAAAAGACAGTAAGAGGGGAAGAGGGACAAATAAAAGACAGTAAGAGGGGAAGAGAGGAAGAGGGACAAATAAAAGACAGTAAGAGGGGAAGAGGGACAAATAAAAGACAGTAAGAGGGGAAGAGGGACAAATAAAAGACAGTAAGAGGGGAAGAGGGACAAATAAAAGACAGTAAGAGGGGAAGAGAGGAAGAGGACAAATAAAAGACAGTAAGAGAGGAAGAGGGACAAATAAAAGACAGTAAGAGGGGAAGAGGGACAAATAAAAGACTGTAAGAGGGGAAGAGGGACAAATAAAAGACAGTAAGAGGGGAAGAGGGGAAGAGGGACAAATAAAAGACAGTAAGAGGGGAAGAGGGACAAATAAAAGACAGTAAGAGGGGAAGAGGGACAAATAAAAGACTGTAAGAGGGGAAGAGGGACAAATAAAAGACAGTAAGAGAGGAAGAGGGACAAATAAAAGACAGTAAGAGGGGAAGAGAGGAAGAGGGACAAATAAAAGACAGGAAGAGAGGAAGAGGGACAAATAAATGACAGTAAGAGAGGAAGAGGGACAAATAAAAGACAGTAAGAGGGGAAGAGGGGAATAGGGGCAAATAAAAATATGTGGATTAAAGAGCAATATTACTCTCCCAGGATTACCAAGAGGGAGGATT
>NW_024606774.1:0-11859 GCF_018296145.1 Oncorhynchus tshawytscha | reverse complement strand
GTTGACTGGGTGGTACTGCTTCCCTCTGCAGTTTTCTGTGAGAATGAGATGGCACAACATGTATCAGATAGAGATGGTGTGATGATCAGTTTTCACCATTAGTTTGGGTGGATACTTTTTGTTTATTAAATTGTATTTTAAAACTAGATTTGTTTTTTTAATCATTAATGATGAATATGTTTGGATAACAATTGAAACCTGCTTAATTTATCTGCCAATAAAAAATTTAGTTTGTACATTAATTTATACTGGTCAAACTCTTCTCTTCTGCACAATGAATTACCAAAAAACTATGTTTCAAGTGACATATTTACTGTTTTTCTGAAGCTGAACAAGACAGGAAGTTGAAAGGAGCATCACAAAGCTAAATCGGACCTATTGTCTAACATGTTTTGTCAATCATAAGCAGCTGTGAGACCTGCTAGAGTACTGTAACTTTATTGACCTACTGAATCATTGTAGTTTTGGGGGTAAATATAATTCTTTTGTTTAATTCATGGAATTCAAATTAACAACAGGACAATGCTGTGTAAGTGCTATTTGACCAAGAAGGACAGTGATGGAGTGCTGCATCAGATGACCTGGCCTCCACAATCACCGAAAATAGAGATCTACAAAAGTAGTAAGTCCATCAATCCAATAGATGTCGCTATTTGGAACGCTGTGGTAGTGGGGGGAACAGGAAGTTCCGGCAGGCGCACACCATTCTTTACAATAAAGAAAACGCCTGAACTGTGCTGTCCTTTTCTCTTTATTACTACAGGTATGTAATAGCACGTTTAAACTGTCTAATATCGAAATAACATAATATGTTAGATAACAAACCCGTCAAGGTATTATCACGTTTGGGAAAGGTTTTGTGCCAAACTGAGTGTGTGAAGAACGTGCAAAACAATATTTTACAAGCGCACGATGCGGAGTCCACCACACGTTCATATGTGAGGCTTTCCAGGTCCGTATATAGCTCAGTGGGTTTCGCCTGGGGATGTTCAGAACAAAAACGTTTTGGAAAGTTGCAGATAGAAATGCTCTGAATAGAACTGACATGATTCCTTAGAATCGGAGGCATGTTTGTTCTACATAATACTTTTCTATCGGAATGTGGCCAACGTCTCAGTCCATCTGCTGGAAACAGCCCTGGTACCCGCTTTCCCTACGTATGTGAAGATAGCTACAATAACAATTAGCCACAATAGTGGAATTTGCGGTTCTCCCTCAAAATAAAAGTCCCTCATTGAAAGTCACGCAAACTGATACAAAATAGTGTTATCATGCCATGTCTGGACGAGATAACGCTAAACATGGTTCGATTGTTGTTACTCAATTTCAAATGATTTACAATAATGAATTAGTCTCATAGGGCCCAGCGCAATTGGCCCAGCGTCTTCCAGGTTTGGCCGGTATAGGCCATAATTGTAAATTAGAATTTGTTCTTAACTGACTAGCCTATTTTAAAAAATGTATTAAAAAGTTAAATAACTAGAAAAAAACTTTTGAAATCACACTGGCGGTTTTAGAACGCAAAATTGCATTGGGGGCATTCATATATGCACATATATGCACCCATATATGCACCCATGAAATGGGTGACACCCACAGAAAACAATTACCAAGAGTTAACACAAATATTAGCTTCGTAGCTCTTATTGCAGGACTTTGACACATTTCCTAGGTGATAAAGGTTTAGAATTGAATTGCAGGAAATGAGCTTTAAAACAGCTAAATGTTTTCTCTGCCAATTAGAGGGTTGTTTAGATTTTGGTATTGCAAGTTAGGGATTTGTTACTATGCCAATAAATGACAATATCCATTGAAGCCCAACGGCAAAAATTAGGGGGTCTGCAGATCCGGGCCGAGGTCCACCAGTTGAGTATGGAGGGTCTTTTGTTTGTGTTGGACATTCATATTGCACTCTACAGTCTTACCTATGGATTGTTCAGCCTACTCAGTGACACCCACAGAACACAACTATGTAGAGTTTACACAAACATTAGCATCTCAGCTCTATTGCAGGACTCTGAAACCTCTGTTGTCCGGGAGTTGAACCCTGTGTGTAAACGCATTGATTATCATTGCCAATAGGCTCAGGATAACTCCTGATAAAGTTGGGTAGCCGATGGGCCTTTTCAGCGCTTAAATAGCCAAAATGATTAATCACAGGAACCAGGACTAATAAAGCCAATGCAACGGGCTGTTTTACAAACGCTAGGCCTTCCACATGGATGGACATTCATAAAGGTATAGGCCGACACTGTAGGATACACCCCAGTAAAGACAGACCGACATTAAACAGGACCAAATCTGAACCAATCACTCAGACATCATTAGGCAGGTTTCCATTGACTCTGGGTGCATTCAACAAAGCAATGTGGTAAAAACATTATTTGCGACATGTGTAATGGAAACGGCAGATATAGGAGAAATGTTTTAATGCTCGACAACATTTTTATCTGTTTGACGGGTGGATGTTTCTTTTGTCAATGTTTCTTTATTCTGACAAATGAGGATGAAAACATTATTTATCAAATATAATATATTAACAATAACATAATAATAATAACAATAATAACAATAATAAAATTTATCAAATGATTGCAAAATAATTTTGTGCAACTGTTTTATCAGCACAAGATAGTTAAATGAAAACAATCTAGGGGGCAATTGTCTGATCGATTTTCTATTCAAACTGTTTCTACATGTCAACAACAACAAAAATCACTGTATAACTTCTTGGAAACATAGCTACTGTTTCACAAGATTGGAAAGCACAGTACAGTAGAGTACAGGAAAGAAAAGTAACAGTTAGTTCAGTAGAGTACAACAGTACAGAGTATAGTACAGTATAAAGTATTGTACTTTACTCTAATGTTCTCCATTGGGGCTGGACAATATGGACCAAAAAAATCGTACAGCTTTATCTTGAGTTTTCAAACTTCTAGGTGATTCACCATAAATATCTCAGTTTAGATTCTAGGTGATTCACCATAAATATCTCAGTTTAGATTCTAGGTGATTCACCATAAATATCTCAGTTTAGATTCTAGGTGATTCACCATAAATATCTCAGTTTAGATTCTGGGTGATTCACCATAAATATCTCAGTTTAGATTCTAGGTGATTCACCATAAATATCTCCGTTTAGATTCACCATAAATATCTCAGTTTAGATTCTAGGTGATTCACCATAAATATCTCAATTTAGATTCTAGGTGATTCACCATAAATATCTCAGTTTAGATTCTAGGTGATTCACCATAAATATCTCAGTTTAGATTCTAGGTGATTCACCATAAATATCTCAGTTTAGATTCTAGGTGATTCACCATAAATATCTCAGTTTAGTTTCTCTATAAATGAGCCTTGTACAATTAAAGGTTGATTACACAGCATTTCAAACAGTCAATAATCTAATGAATTCAGGGCTTGTGAAGTTATACCGAGGCTAAATATAAGCCATCCACAACCATAACACCCACTAATCATGTATTATTTGATGCCCTTTTTTGTTACAAATGTAACTAGTAAGGACTAACTTATTGTAGGCGTTATAGAACATTAACACAGGCCTCAAAAACCTCTCAAGCCCACGTGCTAGTGACTTGCCAGCTAATCTTTATATTTCGAGTTTAGCCAATTTGGATCTATTTGCTAACAAGGTTGAACAGTTGAATTGTTATGAACACACCATTCTGTCTCCAACTGTTTGAAAAGCTTGTTAGCCTGTCCACTTTGTTCAGATGTTAAAATCAAGTGGCCAACCTTATTTCTCAGAATGAGAACGAGTTGCCAGTTCCTTACAGTGCATTCGGAAAGTATTCAGACCCCTTCCCCTTTTCCACATTTTGTTACTTTAGCCTTATTCTAAAATGGATTCAATTTAAATTTTCCTCATCAATCTACACACAATATGCCATAATGACAAAGCGAAAACAGATTTTTAGATTTGTTTGCGAACATAACAAACTCTTTATTTACATAAGTATTCGGACCCTTTGCTATGAGACTCAGAATTGAGGTCAGGTGCATCCTGTTTCCATTGATCATCCTTGAGATGTTTCTACAACTTGATTGTTGTCCACCTGTGGTAAATTCAATTGATTGGACATGATTTGGAAAGGCACACACCTGTCTATATAAGGTCCCACATTTGACAGTGCACGTCAGAGCAAAAACCAAGCCATGAGGTCGAAGGATTTGTCCGCAGAGCTCTGAGACAGGATTGACTCTTCCAAGAGCTGGCCCCCCGGCCAAACTGAGTAATCATGTAGAAGGGCCTTGGTCAGGGAGGTGACCAAGAACCCAATGGTCATTCTGACAGAGCTCCAGAGTTCCTCTGTGGAGATGGGAGAACCTTCCAGAAGGACAACCATCTCTGCAGCACTCCACCACACTTTATGGCAGTGTCCAGACGGAAGCCAGTCCTTAGTAAAAGGCACATGACAACCCGCTTGGAGTTTGCCAAAAGGCACCTAAAGGACTCTCAGACCATGGGTAACAAGACTCTCTGGTCTGATGAAACACATCTGGAGAAAACCTGGCACCATCCCTACAGTGAAGCATGGTGGTGGCATCATCATGCTGTGGGGATGTTTTTCAGCGGCAGGGACTTCGAGACTAATCAGAATCGAGGGAAAGATGAATGGAGCAAATTACAGAGAGATCCTTAATGAAAACCTTCCAAGGACCTCAGACTGGGGTGAAGGTTCACCTTCCAACAGGACAACGGCCCTAAGCACACAGCCAAGACAATGCAGGAGTGGCTTTGGGACAAGTCTCTAAATGTCTTTGAGTGGCCCAGCCAGACCCCTGACTTGAACCAGATCGAACATCCCTGGAGAGACCTGAAAATGGCCGTTCAGCGATGCCCACCATCCAACCTGACAGAGCTTGGAGGAAATGCAGAGAAGATTGGGAGAAACTCCCCAAATACAGGTATGCCAAGCTTGTAGCGTCATACCCTAGAAGACTCGAGGCTGTAATCGCTGCCAAAGGTGCTCCAAAAAAGTACTGAGTAAAGGGTCTGAATACTTATGTAAATGTGATGTTTCAGTTGGTAATTTTTAATACATTTGGAGAAATAAAATCTTAAAAACATGTTTTTGCTTTGTCATTATGGGGTATCATCTGTAGATTGGTGAGGGGAAAAAACTATTGAATCCATTTTATAATAAGGCTGTAACGTAACAAAACGTGGAAAAGTCAAGGGGTCTGAATACTTTCTGAATGCTCTGTGTGTGAATTTAGGAACTCTACTATAGGTTTAGTGCATTTACGTCGCGTAGCCTCGTCTGATTTGAAATTAATTGAATGGTTTGTTGTCAATGCTTAGCTACCTGATCCAATATCGTTTTAGAATAAAGAAAGTGCCAGAACTTTCAAGACTAACTTTTGTGTCCGTGTCTCTTTATTACTACTGGCCGACTCAGATTAAGTCTGAGGCCGGTAACATCAACAGTGAGGACAAACCCAGCCTGCCTCTCTCCTTCCACACTGACACCAAACCTACAGTCACTGGGTCCTGATTGTGACAGTGGAGCCCAGTTTGCACTGCAGGATCCAGAGATGGCATCAGTGAAGCTGGAAGACTGCAGTCAAACACTGGAGCTGAATGTCAACATTAAAGATGAAGAAGAGGAGGAGAAGATTGGGAATTCTGTTTCTCATGGTAAGAACAGGTTCTAACTATATCTTCATAAATTAGACCTTAAGTTATGACCAGTCTATTGATAGATTGACTTCTGTCATTCTGACATCACACATCCCTGAACAACTGGGTTATCTGGAGTGATCAGAGAGTAGAGTAAAGAAGTGAAGTAGACAAACTGCCAGTGTTTTGAAGTTCTATGAAATGAGTCTGTAGTTACTAACCCTTTTGATTAGAGGTCTACCGATTATGATTTTTCAACGCTGATACCGATTATTGGAGGACCAAAAAAGCCGATCCCGATTAATCTGCCAATTTTTTTAAATGTATTTGTAATAATGACAATTACAACAATACTGAATGAACACTTATTTTTAACTTAATATAATACATCAATAAAATCAATTTAGCCTCAAATAAATAATGAAACATGTTCAATTTGGTTTAAATAATGCATAAACAAAGTGTTGGAGAAGAAAGTAAAAGTGCAATATGTGCCATGTAAGAAAGCTAACATTTAAGTTCCTTGCTCAGAACATGAGAACATATGAAAGCTGGTGGTTCCTTTTAACATGAGTCTTCAATATTCCCAGGTAAGAAGTTTTAGGTTGTAGTTAATATAGGAATTATAGGACTATTTCCCTCTATACCATTTGTATTTCATTAAGCTTTGACTATTGTATGTTCTTATAGGAACTTTAGTATTGCCAGTGTAACAGTATAGCTTCCGTCCCTCTCCTCGCTCTTCCCTGGGCTCGAACCAGGAACACAACGACAACAGCCACCCTCGAAGCAGCGTTACCCATGCAGAGCAAGGGATACAACCACTCCAAGGCTCAGAGCGAGTGACGTTTGAAATGCTATTAGCGCTCGCTAACTAGCCAGCCATTTAACTTCGGTTACACCAGCCTCATCTCGGGGGTTGATAGGCTTGAAGTCATAAACAGCGCAATGCTTGACGCACAACGAACAGCTGCTGACAAAACGCACAAAAGTGCTGTTTGAATGAATGTTTACATGCCTGCTTCTGCCTACCACCGCTCAATCAGATACTTAGATACTTGTATGCTTGTATGCTCAGTCAGATTATACGCAACGCAGGACACGCTAGATAATATCTAGTAATATCATCAACCATGTGTAGTTAACTAGTGATTATGATTGATTGATTGTTTTTTATAAGATAAGTTTAATGATAGCTAGCAACTTACCTTGGCTTACTGCATTCGCGTAACAGGCAGTCTCCTTGTGGAGTGCAACAAGAGGCAGGTCGTTATTGCGTTGGACTAGTTAACTGTAAGGTTGCAAGATTGGATCCCCCGAGCTGACAAGGTGAAAATCTGTCGTTCTGCACCTGAACGAGGCAGTTAACTGACCGTTCCTAGGCCGTCATTGAAAATAAGAATGTGTTCTTAACTGACTTGCCTAGTAAAATAAAGATTAAATAAAGGTGTAAAAAAAATAAAACATCTGCAAAATCGTTGTCCAAAAATACCGATTTCCGATTGTTATGAAAACATGAAATCGGCCCTAATTAATCGGCCATTCCGATTAATCGGTCGACCTCTACTTGTGAAAGTGAGTGGAGGAAGATATGACTCATATAATTCATCCCTTTGGCCCCTTTTGGCCTAAATGGCTGACCTCGTTTAGTCAACTGGTCGATTGTTTGGTGGATAGATGTTGGTTGACCAAGCTTTTTTTAGTCGAGCAGTGGCAACAGCCATCCGTAGCACGCGCTCCAGCAAGTGTATCTCACTGATCATCCCTAAAGCCAACACCTCATTTGGCTGCCTTTCGTTCCAGTTCTCTGCTGCCTGTGACTAGAACGAATTGCAAAAATCGCTGAAGTTGGAGACTTTCATCTCCCTCACCAACTTCAAACATCTGCTATCTGAGCAGCTAACCGATCGCTGCAGCTGTACATAGTCTATCGGCAAATAGCCCACCCATTTTTACCTACCTCATCCCCATACTGTTTTTATTTATTTACTTTTCTGCTCTTTTGCACACCAATATCTCTACCTGTACATGACCATCTGATCATTTATCACTCCAGTGTTAATCTGCAAAATTGTAATTATTCTCCTACCTCCTCATGCCTTTTGCACACAATGTATATAGACTCCCCTTTTTTCTTCCTTTTGTGTTATTGACTTGTTAATTGTTTACTCCATGTGTAACTCTGTGTTGTCTGCTCACACTGCTATGCTTTATCTTGGCCAGGTCGCAGTTGCAAATGAGAACTTGTTCTCAACTAGCCTACCTGGTTAAATAGAGGTGAAATAAATAAAAAATAATAATATATACAGTGCTGCTTGAAAGTCTGTGAACCTCTTGTGCAATTATATATTTTTTAGTTTTTACCATGAAATCTTCATTTAATCAGGACCAGTCTTTTTGATCTGACATAACAGGTTTATTTTTACCAATACCAACTGACTAGTTATTCTGATGTTATTCACACAGGAGACCATGTTGAGACAGTCTCTACCTCCAGAGAGCAACAGCAGGAAGATCACAGAGCTAAGAGGTCTCACCAGTGCCCACGTTGTAAGGAGAGTTTCTCAATTCTATCAAAGTTAAAAATACACCTAAAAATACACACAGGAGAGAATCTGTATTCCTGTACTGACTGTGGGAAGAATTTCACAACATTAAAATTTCTGACAGTTCATGAACGGATACACACAGGAGAGAAGACCTACTCCTGTTCTAATTGTGTAAAATGCTTCACATCGTCAACTAAGCTAAAAATTCATCAGAGAACACACACAGGAGAGAAGCCTTACTTATGCTCTGACTGTGGGGCTAGTTTCTCTCGACTGGGACACCTAAAAACACATAAACGTATACATACAGGAGAGAAGCCTCACTCCTGCTCGGACTGTGGAAAGAGTTTCTCTCGACTGGGCAACTTAAAAACACACGAACGTATGCATACAGGAGTAAAGCCTTACTCCTGCTCTGACTGTGGAAAGAGTTTCTCTCGACTGGGCCACCTAAAAACACATGAACGTATACATACAGGAGAGAAGCCTTACTTCTGCTTTGACTGTTTAAAATGCTTCGCAACATCAACTGAGCTAAAAGTTCATCAGAGAACACACACAGGAGAGAAGCCTTACTCCTGTTCTGATTGTGTAAAATGCTTCTCAACATGCTCTGGGCTTGAAGGTCACCGGAGAACACACACAGGAGAGAAGCCTTACTCCTGCTCTAATTGTGTAAAAAGTTTCACATCATCAACTAAGCTAAAAATTCATCAGAGAACACACACAGGAGAGAAGCCTTACTTATGCTCTGACTGTGGGGCGAGTTTCTCTCGACTGGGCCACCTAAACACACATGAGCGTATACATACAGGAGAGAAGCCTTACTCCTGCTCCGACTGTGGAAAGGGCTTCTCTCGACTGTGCAACTTAAAAACACATGAACGTATACATACAGGAGAGAAGCCTTACTTATGCTCTGACTGTGTAAAATGTTTCACAACATCAACTGAGCTTAAAGTTCATCAGAGAACACACACAGGGGAGAAGCCTTACTCCTGCTCTGATTGTGTAAAATGCTTCACAACATACTCTGGGCTAATAGGTCATCAGAGAACACACACAGGAGAGAAGCCTTACTCCTGCGCTGACTGTGTATGCATACATTCATGACTGGGAAAAGTTTCTCTACTGGGCCACCTAAAAACATAAAGGTATGCATACGGAGAGAAGCCTTTCACCTGCTCTGACTTTTAAAAAGTTTATCTCGAATGGGCCAGTTAAAAATACATCAAATATACATCAAATCAGAAGAGCGTCATCAGTTCTCAAAGACCAGCTGAGATTAAAGTCACTCCATCACTTAAGTCTCGTAAAAGAAGTGATAACAGTGAGCTGGATCAAATGAAGAAAGCGTAGAACATTTGCAATCCTATTGTTTCTCAGTGTGAGAGAACAATGCAGAGGAAAGGGAGCGTTCTAGAATGTTATCCTCTCTTTACTTTACTGATCAGTGTGCACCTTGCCAGTTTGTGTGTTTTGTTAGCTTCTACTGTAAAGATATTGAGATGACCTTGGATTTGCCCTTAGGGATGAATGTCCTCTGTGAGGCGTCTCACAATGGAGTGGTTGACTGGGTGGTACTGCTTCCCTGAGCTGGTGGATACAACATACACTGAGTGTATAAAACATTAAGGACACCTGCTCTTTCCATCACATAGACTGACCAGCTGAACCCAGATGAAAACTATGATCCTTAATGATCTAGTTGTTTTGTATTTATTATGGATCCCCATTAGCTTTCAGTAAAAAACAAGAAACTGCAGTTGCAGTGGGCTAAGGAATGAAAACACTGGACACTGGAAAATTTGAAAAATATTGCCTGGCCTGATGAATCCCTGTTCCTGCTGTGTCATGCTGATGGGAGGACTAGGGTATGGAGGAAACCATGAGTACATGTATCCCTGCCATGTGTCAAAATTGCAGGCTGGTGGTGATGGTGTGGAGTGTGTTTTCATGGCACATATTGGACCCCTTGATAAAAGTGGAGCAACATTTGAATGCCACAGGATGTCTAAACATCATTGGCAATCAGGTGCATCCCTTCATGGCAGCAGTTTATCCATCTGCAAATAGATTTATTCAGCAGGATTATGCCACAAGGCTTGTCCAGGATTGGTTCCAAGAACATGACAGTGAATTCAGTTTACTGCAGTGGTCTGACGAGTCACCAGATCTCAATCCAATTGTGCATCTGTGTGAGGAGATGGAAGGAGCTATTCGGAGTAGAGATCCACTCCCAGCCACATTGACACAATTGTGGGAAGCATTGGAGTCAACATGGGCCAGAATCCCTGTGGACGCTCTCAACACCTTGGGAGTCCATGCCCCAACGACTTGGGGATGTTCTGAGGACAAAGGGGGCTGCAACTCAATATTAGGAAGGTGTTTCAACTGTTTTGTACGCTCCGTGTATATCAGATAAAGATGATGTGATGATCAGTTTTCAGCATTAGTTTGGGTGGATTATTTTATATTACTAAACAACTTTTGTTTAATGATAAACAGACTATGAATCGACTACTTGTGTTTATTAAATGTTATTTTAATATTAGATTCAATATTTTAGTCATTGATGATGAATGTATTTGAATAACTGTATTGAATATAATTGATTTGGTGGCAGGTAGCCTTGCGGTTAAGAGTGTTGGGCCAGTAACTGAAAGGTCGCTGGTTTGAATCCCGAGCCGACTAGGTGAATAATCTGTCATTGTGCCCTTGAGCAAGGCAATTAACTCTTAATGTTTCCTGTAAATCGCTCTGGATAAGAGCATCTGCTAAATGACAAGGATGTTATGAAAAATGTTTGTACATTCATTTAAAAAAATACCTTTATTTAACTAGTCACGTCAACTAGAACAAATTCTTATTTTCAATGACGACCTAGGAACAGTGGTTTAACTGCTTTGTTCAGGGGGAGAACAACAGATTTTTACCTTGTCAGCTCGGGGATTTGATCTTACAACCTTTCGGTTACTAGTACAACGCTCTAACCACTAGGCTACCTGCCTCCTCTACACTCTAACCACTAGGCTACCTGCCTCCTCTACACTCTAACCACTAGGCTACCTGCCTCCTCTACACTCTAACCACTAGGCTACCTGCCTCCTTTACACTCTAACCACTAGGCTACCCTGCCACCCCGATGGGCAACCACTTTTTTTTATCTTGTGTATAATTAAATTATAATTATAATTAAATGTTTGAAGTCAAATACTGTATATACAATACACAACATTACCACTTTGTTTACCCTGGCCAGAGGGACGGGACCATAGTAAACTAGACTATGTAGCTGCTGCTGTTAGTAGCCTACAGTTTCCATGCAATACAGCATGTCAGATCACTAATGATTAGGTGTTAAGGCTGCTACATTTATGCAAGAGTTTTTGCTTGTGTCTGTCAGGAGTGATGTATTATCAGCTTGTTAAATAACTACCGGAGGAAAGTGGAGAGGCGTCTTGAGCTTTGTGCCCGGCCCGCCTTACATGGTCAAGAGACGCAGAGAACCTGCAGCAGCACCCTGATGTGAAGAACAGCCCTTACAAAAATGTAGGATTGTAGTACAATTTTAAAAAATATAGCAATGGTATTTTCGTGGAATGGTAGTGACCAAATGTATGTTTTTCATTGTACTGGGCCTAGAAACATAGAAGAAACTGC
>NW_024606773.1:0-11844 GCF_018296145.1 Oncorhynchus tshawytscha | reverse complement strand
GCCAGCTAGATCTACTGTCTCTATTATAATATGACAGACCAGCTAGATCTACTTTCTCTATTATATTATGACAGACCAGCTAGATCTACTGTCTCTATTATAATATGACAGACCAGCTAGATCTACTGTCTCTATTATAATATGACAGACCAGCTAGATCTACTGTCTCTATTAGATTATGACAGACCAGCTTGAACTACTGTCTCTATTATAACATGACAGACCAGCTAGATCTACTGTCTCTATTATAATATGACAGACCAGCTACATCTACTGTCTCTATTATATTGTGACAGAACAGCTTGATCTACTGTCTCTATTATAATATGACAGACCAGCTACATCTACTGTCTCTATTATAATATGACAGACCAGCTAGATCTACTGTCTCTATTATAATATGACAGACCAGCTAGATCTACTGTCTAAATTATAATATGACAGACCAGCTAGATCTGCTGTCTCTATTATAATATGACAGACCAGCTAGATCTACTGTCTCTATTATATTATGACAGAACAGCTAGATCTACTGTCTCTATTATATTATGGCTGACCAGCAAGATCTACTGTCTCTATTATAATATGACAGACCAGCTAGATCTACTGTCTCTCTTATATTATGACAGACCAGCTTGATCTACTGTCTCTATTATAACATGACAGACCAGCTAGATCTACTGTCTCTATTATAATATGACAGACCAGCTAGATCTACTGTCTCTCTTATATTATGACAGACCAGCTTGATCTACTATCTCTATTATTTTATGACAGACCAGCTAGATCTACTGTCTCTATTATAATATGACAGACCAGCTAGATCTACTATCTCTATTATATTATGACAGACCAGCTAGATCTACTGTCTCTATTATAATATGACAGACCAGCTAGATCTACTGTCTCTCTTATATTATGACAGACCAGCTTGATCTACTATCTCTATTATTTTATGACAGACCAGCAAGATCTACTGTCTCTATTATATTTTGACAGGCCAGCTAGATCTACTGTCTCTATTATAATATGACAGACCAGCTAGATCTACTGTCTCTATTATAATATGACAGACCAGCTAGATCTACTGTCTCTATTATATTATGACAGACCAGCTTGATCTACTGTCTCTATTATAATATGACAGACCAGCTACATCTACTGTCTCTATTATAATATGACAGACCAGCTAGATCTACTGTCTCTATTATAATATGACAGACCAGCTAGATCTACTGTCTAAATTATAATATGACAGACTAGCTAGATTTGCTGTCTCTATTATAATATGACAGACCAGCTAGATCTACTGTCTCTATTATATTATGACAGAACAGCTAGATCTACTGTCTCTATTATATTATTGCTGACCAGCAAGATCTACTGTCTCTATTATAATATGACAGACCAGCTAGATCTACTCTCTATTATATTATGACAGACCAGCTTGATCTACTGTCTCTATTATAATTTGACAGACCAGCTACATCTACTGTATCTATTATATTGTGACAGAACAGCTTGATCTACTGTCTCTATTATATTTTGACAGACCAGCTTGATTCACCATCTCTATTATTTTATGACATGCCAGCTAGATCTACTGTCTCTATTATAATATGACAGACCAGCTAGATCTACTTTCTCTATTATATTATGACAGACCAGCTAGATCTACTGTCTCTATTATAATATGACAGACCTGCTAGATCTACTGTCTCTATTATATTATGACAGACCAGCTAGATCTACTGTCTCTATTATAATATGACAGACCAGCTAGATCTACTGTCTCTCTTATATTATGACAGACCAGCTTGATCTACTATCTCTATTATTTTATGAAAGACCAGCAAGATCTACTGTCTCTATTATATTTTGACAGACCAGCAAGATCTACTGTCTCTATTATATTTTGACAGGCCAGCTAGATCTACTGTCTCTCTTATAATATGACAGACCAGCTAGATCTACTGTCTCTATTATAATATGACAGACCAGCTAGATCTACTCTCTATTATATTATGACAGACCAGCTTGATCTACTGTCTCTATTATAATATGACAGACCAGCTACATCTACTGTCTCTATTATAATATGACAGACCAGCTAGATCTACTGTCTCTATTATAATATGACAGACCAGCTAGATCTACTGTCTAAATTATAATATGACAGACTAGCTAGATTTGCTGTCTCTATTATAATATGACAGACCAGCTAGATCTACTGTCTCTATTATATTATGACAGAACAGCTAGATCTACTGTCTCTATTATATTATGGCTGACCAGCAAGATCTACTGTCTCTATTATAATATGACAGACCAGCTAGATCTACTGTCTCTCTTATATCATGACAGACCAGCTTGATCTACTATCTCTATTATAATGTGACAGACCAGCTAGATCTACTGTCTCTATTATAATATGACAGACCAGCTAGATCTACTGTCTCTATTATAATATGACAGACCAGCTAGATCTGCTGTCTCTATTATAATATGACAGACCAGCTAGATCTACTGTCTCTATTATATTATGACAGAACAGCTAGATCTACTGTCTCTATTATATTATGGCTGACCAGCAAGATCTACTGTCTCTATTATAATATGACAGACCAGCTAGATCTACTGTCTCTATTATATTATGACAGACCAGCTAGATCTACTGTCTCTATTATAATATGACAGACCAGCTAGATCTACTGTCTCTATTATATTATGACAGACCAGCTAGATCTACTGTCTCTATTATAATATGACAGACCAGCTAGATCTACTGTCTCTCTTATATTATGACAGACCAGAGATCAAGCTGGTCTGTCATAATATAAGAGAGCCACAGTAGATCTAGCTGGTCTGTCATATTATAATATGACAGACCAGCTAGATCTACTGTCTGTCATAATATAATAGAGACAGTAGATCTCTATTATAATATGACAGACCAGCTAGATCTACTGTCTCTCTTATATTATGACAGACCAGCTTGATCTACTATCTCTATTATAATATGACAGACCAGCTAGATCTACTGTCTCTATTATAATATGACAGACCAGCTACATCTACTGTCTCTATTATAATATGACAGACCAGCTAGATCTACTGTCTCTATTATAATATGACAGACCAGCTAGATCTAATGTCTCTATTATAATATGACAGACCAGCTAGATCTACTCTCTCTATTATAATATGACAGACCAGCTAGATCTACTGTCTCTATTATAATATGACAGACCAGCTAGATCTACTGTCTCTATTATAATATGACAGACCAGCTAGATCTACTTTCTCTATTATAATATGACAGACCAGCTAGATCTACTGTCTCTATTATAATATGACAGACCAGCTAGATCTACTGTCTTTTTAATAATGTTTACAAACCAGCTAGATCTACTGTCTCTATTATAATATGACAGACCAGCTAGATCTAATGTCTCTATTAGATTATGACAGACCAGCTAGAACTACTGTCTCTATTATAATATGAAAGACCAGCTAGATCTAATGTCTCTTTTATAATTTGACAGACCAGCTAGATCTACTGTCTCTATTATATTGTGACAGAACAGCTTGATCTACTGTCTCTATTATAATATGACAGACCAGCTAGATCTACTGTCTCTATTATATTTTGACAGACCAGCTTGATTCACCATCTCTATTATTTTATGACATGCCAGCTAGATCTACTGTCTCTATTATAATATGACAGACCAGCTAGATCTACTTTCTCTATTATATTATGACAGACCAGCTAGATCTACTGTCTCTATTATAATATGACAGACCAGCTAGATCTACTGTCTCTATTATATTATGACAGACCAGCTAGATCTACTGTCTCTATTATAATATGACAGACCAGCTAGATCTACTGTCTCTATTATAATATGACAGACCAGCTAGATCTACTGTCTCTATTATAATATGACAGACCAGCTACATCTACTGTCTCTATTATATTGTGACAGAACAGCTTGATCTACTGTCTCTATTATAATATGACAGACCAGCTACATCTACTGTCTCTATTATAATATGACAGACCAGCTAGATCTACTGTCTCTATTATAATATGACAGACCAGCTAGATCTACTGTCTCTATTATAATATGACAGACCAGCTAGATCTGCTGTCTCTATTATAATATGACAGACCAGCTAGATCTACTGTCTCTATTATATTATGACAGAACAGCTAGATCTACTGTCTCTATTATATTATGGCTGACCAGCAAGATCTACTGTCTCTATTATAATATGACAGACCAGCTAGATCTACTGTCTCTCTTATATTATGACAGACCAGCTTGATCTACTGTCTCTATTATAACATGACAGACCAGCTAGATCTACTGTCTCTATTATAATATGACAGACCAGCTAGATCTACTGTCTCTCTTATATTATGACAGACCAGCTTGATCTACTATCTCTATTATTTTATGAAAGACCAGCAAGATCTACTGTCTCTATTATATTTTGACAGACCAGCAAGATCTACTGTCTCTATTATATTTTGACAGGCCAGCTAGATCTACTGTCTCTATTATAATATGACAGACCAGCTAGATCTACTGTCTCTATTATAATATGACAGACCAGCTAGATCTACTGTCTAAATTATAATATGACAGACCAGCTAGATCTGCTGTCTCTATTATAATATGACAGACCAGCTAGATCTACTGTCTCTATTATATTATGACAGAACAGCTAGATCTACTGTCTCTATTATATTATGGCTGACCAGCAAGATCTACTGTCTCTATTATAATATGACAGACCAGCTAGATCTACTGTCTCTCTTATATTATGACAGACCAGCTTGATCTACTATCTCTATTATAATATGACAGACCAGCTAGATCTACTGTCTCTATTATAATATGACAGACCAGCTAGATCTACTGTCTCTATTATAATATGACAGACCAGCTAGATCTACTGTCTCTATTATAATATGACAGACCAGCTAGATCTACTGTCTCTATTATAATATGACAGACCAGCTAGATCTACTCTCTCTATTATAATATGACAGACCAGCTAGATCTACTGTCTCTATTATAATATGACAGACCAGCTAGATCTACTGTCTCTATTATAATATGACAGACCAGCTAGATCTACTGTCTCTATTATAATATGACAGACCAGCTAGATCTACTGTCTCTATTATAATATGACAGACCAGCTAGATCTACTGTCTTTTTAATAATGTTTACAAACCAGCTAGATCTACTGTCTCTATTATAATATGACAGACCAGCTAGATCTAATGTCTCTATTAGATTATGACAGACCAGCTAGAACTACTGTCTCTATTATAATATGAAAGACCAGCTAGATCTAATGTCTCTTTTATAATTTGACAGACCAGCTAGATCTACTGTCTCTATTATATTGTGACAGAACAGCTTGATCTACTGTCTCTATTATAATATGACAGACCAGCTAGATCTACTGTCTCTATTATATTTTGACAGACCAGCTTGATTCACCATCTCTATTATTTTATGACATGCCAGCTAGATCTACTGTCTCTATTATAATATGACAGACCAGCTAGATCTACTTTCTCTATTATATTATGACAGACCAGCTAGATCTACTGTCTCTATTATAATATGACAGACCAGCTAGATCTACTGTCTCTATTATATTATGACAGACCAGCTAGATCTACTGTCTCTATTATAATATGACAGACCAGCTAGATCTACTGTCTCTATTATAACATGACAGACCAGCTAGATCTACTGTCTCTATTATAATATGACAGACCAGCTAGATCTACTGTCTCTATTATAATATGACAGACCAGCTAGATCTACTGTCTCTATTATAATATGACAGACCAGCTAGATCTACTGTCTCTATTATATTATGACAGACCAGCTAGATCTACTGTCTCTATTATATTATGGCTGACCAGCAAGATCTACTGTCTCTATTATAATATGACAGACCAGCTAGATCTACTGTCTCTATTATATTATGACAGACCAGCTAGATCTACTGTCTCTATTATAATATGACAGACCAGCTAGATCTACTGTCTCTATTATAATATGACAGACCAGCTAGATCTACTGTCTCTATTATAATATGACAGACCAGCTAGATCTACTGTCTCTATTATAATATGACAGACCAGCTAGATCTACTGTCTCTATTATAATATGACAGACCAGCTAGATCTACTGTCTCTATTATAATATGACAGACCAGCTAGATCTACTGTCTCTATTATAATATGACAGACCAGCTAGATCTACTGTCTCTATTATAATATGACAGACCAGCTAGATCTACTTTCTCTATTATAATATGACAGACCAGCTAGATCTACTGTCTCTATTATAATATGACAGACCAGCTAGATCTACTGTATTTTTAATAATGTTTACAAACCAGCTAGATCTACTGTCTCTATTATAATATGACAGACCAGCTAGATCTAATGTCTCTATTATATTATGACAGACCAGCTAGAACTACTGTCTCTATTATAATATGAAAGACCAGCTAGATCTAATGTCTATTTTATAATTTGACAGACCAGCTAGATCTACTGTCTCTATTATATTATGACAGACCAGCTAGATCTACTGTCTCTATTATAATATGACAGACCAGCTAGATCTACTGTCTCTATTATATTATGACAGACCAGCTAGATCTACTGTCTCTATTATAATATGACAGACCAGCTAGATCTACTGTCTCTATTATAATATGACAGACCAGCTAGATCTACTTTCTCTATTATATTATGACAGACCAGCTAGATCTACTGTCTCTATTATAATATGACAGACCAGCTAGATCTACTGTCTCTATTATATTATGACAGACCAGCTAGATCTACTGTCTCTATTATAATATGACAGACCAGCTAGATCTACTGTCTCTATTATAATATGACAGACCAGCTAGATCTACTGTCTCTATTATAATATGACAGACCAGCTAGATCTACTGTCTCTATTATAATATGACAGACCAGCTAGATCTACTGTCTCTATTATAATATGACAGACCAGCTAGATCTACTGTCTCTATTATAATATGACAGACCAGCTAGATCTACTGTCTCTATTATAATATGACAGACCAGCTAGATCTACTGTCTCTATTATATTATGACAGACCAGCTAGATCTACTGTCTCTATTATAATATGACAGACCAGCTAGATCTACTGTCTCTATTATAATATGACAGACCAGCTAGATCTACTGTCTCTCTTATATTATGACAGACCAGCTTGATCTACTATCTCTATTATTTTATGACAGACCAGCAAGATCTACTGTCTCTATTATAATATGACAGACCAGCTAGATCTACTGTCTCTATTATATTGTGACAGAACAGCTTGATCTACTGTCTCTATTATAATATGACAGACCAGCTACATCTACTGTCTCTATTATAATATGACAGACCAGCTAGATCTACTGTCTCTATTATAATATGACAGACCAGCTAGATCTACTGTCTAAATTATAATATGACAGACTAGCTAGATTTGCTGTCTCTATTATAATATGACAGACCAGCTAGATCTACTGTCTCTATTATATTATGACAGAACAGCTAGATCTACTGTCTCTATTATATTATGACTGACCAGCAAGATCTACTGTCTCTATTATAATATGACAGACCAGCTAGATCTACTCTCTATTATATTATGACAGACCAGCTAGATCTACTGTCTCTATTATAATATGACAGACCAGCTAGATCTACTGTCTCTATTATATTGTGACAGAACAGCTTGATCTACTGTCTCTATTATAATATGACAGACCAGCTAGATCTACTGTCTCTATTATATTTTGACAGACCAGCTTGATTCACCATCTCTATTATTTTATGACATGCCAGCTAGATCTACTGTCTCTCTTATATTATGACAGACCAGCTTGATCTACTATCTCTATTATTTTATGAAAGACCAGCTAGATCTACTGTCTGTATTATAATATGACAGACCAGCTAGATCTACTGTCTCTATTATATTATGACAGACCAGCTAGATCTACTGTCTCTATTATAATTTGACAGACCAGCTACATCTACTGTCTCTAATATATTGTGACAGAACCAGCTAGATCTACTGTCTCTATTATAATATGACAGACCAGCTAGATCTACTGTCTCTATTATAATATGACAGACCAGCTAGATCTACTGTCTCTATTATAATATGACAGACCAGCTAGATCTACTGTCTCTTATAATATGACAGACTAGCTAGATTTACTGTCTCTATTATAATATGACAGACCAGCTAGATCTACTGTCTCTATTATATTATGACAGAACAGCTAGATCTACTGTCTCTATTATATTATGGCTGACCAGCAAGATCTACTGTCTCTATTATATTATGACAGACCAGCTAGATCTACTGTCTCTATTATAATATGACAGACCAGCTAGATCTACTGTCTCTATTATATTATGACAGACCAGCTTGATCTACTATCTCTATTATAATATGACAGACCAGCTAGATCTACTGTCTCTCTTATATTATGACAGACCAGCTTGATCTACTATCTCTATTATTTTATGACAGACCAGCTAGATCTACTGTCTCTATTATAATATGACAGACCAGCTAGATCTACTGTCTCTATTATATTGTGACAGAACAGCTTGATCTACTGTCTCTATTATAATATGACAGACCAGCTAGATCTACTGTCTCTATTATAATATGACAGACCAGCTAGATCTACTGTCTCTATTATAATATGACAGACCAGCTAGATCTACTGTCTAAATTATAATATGACAGACTAGCTAGATTTGCTGTCTCTATTATAATATGACAGACCAGCTAGATCTACTGTCTCTCTTATATTATGACAGACCAGCTTGATCTACTATCTCTATTATAATATGACAGACCAGCTAGATCTACTGTCTCTATTATAATATGACAGACCAGCTAGATCTACTGTCTCTATTATATTATGACAGACCAGCTTGATCTACTGTCTCTATTATAATATGACAGACCAGCTAGATCTACTGTCTCTCTTATATTATGACAGACCAGCTTGATCTACTATCTCTATTATTTTATGAAAGACCAGCAAGATCTACTGTCTCTATTATATTTTGACAGGCCAGCTAGATCTACTGTCTCTATTATAATATGACAGACCAGCTAGATCTACTGTCTCTATTATAATATGACAGACCAGCTAGATCTACTCTCTATTATATTATGACAGACCAGCTTGATCTACTGTCTCTATTATAATATGACAGACCAGCTACATCTACTGTCTCTATTATAATATGACAGACCAGCTAGATCTACTGTCTCTATTATAATATGACAGACCAGCTAGATCTACTGTCTAAATTATAATATGACAGACTAGCTAGATTTGCTGTCTCTATTATAATATGACAGACCAGCTAGATCTACTGTCTCTATTATATTATGACAGAACAGCTAGATCTACTGTCTCTATTATATTATTGCTGACCAGCAAGATCTACTGTCTCTATTATAATATGACAGACCAGCTAGATCTACTCTCTATTATATTATGACAGACCAGCTTGATCTACTGTCTCTATTATAATTTGACAGACCAGCTACATCTACTGTATCTATTATATTGTGACAGAACAGCTTGATCTACTGTCTCTATTATATTTTGACAGACCAGCTTGATTCACCATCTCTATTATTTTATGACATGCCAGCTAGATCTACTGTCTCTATTATAATATGACAGACCAGCTAGATCTACTTTCTCTATTATATTATGACAGACCAGCTAGATCTACTGTCTCTATTATAATATGACAGACCTGCTAGATCTACTGTCTCTATTATATTATGACAGACCAGCTAGATCTACTGTCTCTATTATAATATGACAGACCAGCTAGATCTACTGTCTCTCTTATATTATGACAGACCAGCTTGATCTACTATCTCTATTATTTTATGAAAGACCAGCAAGATCTACTGTCTCTATTATATTTTGACAGACCAGCAAGATCTACTGTCTCTATTATATTTTGACAGGCCAGCTAGATCTACTGTCTCTCTTATAATATGACAGACCAGCTAGATCTACTGTCTCTATTATAATATGACAGACCAGCTAGATCTACTCTCTATTATATTATGACAGACCAGCTTGATCTACTGTCTCTATTATAATATGACAGACCAGCTACATCTACTGTCTCTATTATAATATGACAGACCAGCTAGATCTACTGTCTCTATTATAATATGACAGACCAGCTAGATCTACTGTCTAAATTATAATATGACAGACTAGCTAGATTTGCTGTCTCTATTATAATATGACAGACCAGCTAGATCTACTGTCTCTATTATATTATGACAGAACAGCTAGATCTACTGTCTCTATTATATTATGGCTGACCAGCAAGATCTACTGTCTCTATTATAATATGACAGACCAGCTAGATCTACTGTCTCTCTTATATCATGACAGACCAGCTTGATCTACTATCTCTATTATAATGTGACAGACCAGCTAGATCTACTGTCTCTATTATAATATGACAGACCAGCTAGATCTACTGTCTCTATTATAATATGACAGACCAGCTAGATCTGCTGTCTCTATTATAATATGACAGACCAGCTAGATCTACTGTCTCTATTATATTATGACAGAACAGCTAGATCTACTGTCTCTATTATATTATGGCTGACCAGCAAGATCTACTGTCTCTATTATAATATGACAGACCAGCTAGATCTACTGTCTCTATTATATTATGACAGACCAGCTAGATCTACTGTCTCTATTATAATATGACAGACCAGCTAGATCTACTGTCTCTATTATATTATGACAGACCAGCTAGATCTACTGTCTCTATTATAATATGACAGACCAGCTAGATCTACTGTCTCTCTTATATTATGACAGACCAGATCAAGCTGGTCTGTCATAATATAAGAGAGACAGTAGATCTAGCTGGTCTGTCATATTATAATAGAGACAGTAGATCTAGCTGGTCTGTCATGTTATAATAGTCTCTAAATAAATCTCTATTATAATATGACAGACCAGCTAGATCTACTGTCTCTCTTATATTTTGACAGGCCAGCTAGATCTACTGTCTCTATTATAATATGATAGACCAGCTAGATCTACTGCCTCTATTATATTATGACAGACCAGCTTGATCTACTGTCTCTATTATAATATGACAGACCAGCTAGATCTACTGTCTCTATTATAATATGACAGACCAGCTAGATCTAATGTCTCTATTATAATATGACAGACCAGCTAGATCTACTCTCTCTATTATAATATGACAGACCAGCTAGATCTACTGTCTCTATTATAATATGACAGACCAGCTAGATCTACTGTCTCTATTATAATATGACAGACCAGCTAGATCTACTTTCTCTATTATAATATGACAGACCAGCTAGATCTACTGTCTCTATTATAATATGACAGACCAGCTAGATCTACTGTCTTTTTAATAATGTTTACAAACCAGCTAGATCTACTGTCTCTATTATAATATGACAGACCAGCTAGATCTAATGTCTCTATTAGATTATGACAGACCAGCTAGAAATACTGTCTCTATTATAATATGAAAGACCAGCTAGATCTAATGTCTATTTTATAATTTGACAGACCAGCTAGATCTACTGTTTCTATTATATTGTCACAGAACAGCTTGATCTACTGTCTCTATTATAATATGACAGACCAGCTAGATCTACTGTCTCTATTATATTTTGACAGACCAGCTTGATTCACCATCTCTATTA
>NW_024606772.1:0-11824 GCF_018296145.1 Oncorhynchus tshawytscha | reverse complement strand
GCCTCTGTACCGGTACCCCTGTATATAGTCTCCACATTGACTCTGTACCTGTACCACCTGTATATAGCCTCCACATTGACTCTGTACCGGTACCCCCTGTATATAGCCTCCACATTGACTCTGTACTGGTACCTCCTGTATATAGTCTCCACATTGACTCTGTACCGGTACCCCCTGTATATAGCCTCCACATTGACTCTGTACCGGTACCCCCTGTATATAGTCTCCACATTGACTCTGTACCGGTACCCCCTGTCTGTAGCCTCCACATTGACTCTGTACCGGTACCCCTGTATATAGCCTCCACATTGACTCTGTACCGTAACACCCTGTATATAGCCTCCACATTGACTCTGTACTGGTATCCCCTGTATATAGCCTCCACATTGACTCTGTACCGGTACCCCCTGTCTGTAGCCTCCACATTGACTCTGTACCGGTACCCCTGTATATAGCCTCCACATTGACTCTGTACCGTAACACCCTGTATATAGCCTCCACATTGACTCTGTACTGGTACCCCCTGTATATAGCCTCCACATTGACTCTGTACCGGTACCCCCTGTCTGTAGCCTCCACATTGACTCTGTCCGGTACCTCCTGTATATAGCCTCCACATTGACTCTGTACCGGTACCCCCTGTATATAGCCTCCACATTGCCTCTGTACCGGTACCCCCTGTATATAGCCTCCACATTGACTCTGTACCGGTACCTCCTGTATATAGTCTCCACATTGACTCTGTACCCCTGTATATAGCGTCCACATTGACTCTGTACCGGTACCCCTTGTATATAGCCTCCACATTGACTCTGTACCGGTACCCCCTGTATATAGCCTCCACATTGACTCTGTACCGGTACCCCCTGTATATAGCCTCCACATTGACTCTGTACCGGTACCCCCTGTATATAGCCTCCACATTGACTCTGTACCGGTACCCCCTGTATATAGCCTCCACATTGACTCTGTACTGGTACCCCCTGTATATAGCCTCCACATTGACTCTGTACCGTAATACCCTGTATATAGTCTCCACATTGACTCTGTACCGTAATACCCTGTATATAGTCTCCCCATTGACTCTGTACCGGTACCACCTGTATATAGCCTCCACATTGACTCTGTACCGGTACCCCCTGTATATAGTATCCCCATTGACTCTGTACCGGTACCCCCTGTATATAGCCTCCACATTGACTCTGTACCGGTACCCCCTGTATATAGCCTCCACATTGACTCTGTACCGGTACCCCCTGTCTGTAGCCTCCACATTGACTCTGTACCGGGACCCAACCTGTATATAGTCTCCACATTGACTCTGTACCGGTACCCCTGTATATAGTCTCCACATTGACTCTGTACCGGTACCCCCTGTATATAGCCTCCACATTGACTCTGTACCGGTACCCCCTGTATATAGTCTCCACATTGACTCTGTACCGGTACCTCCTGTATATAGCCTCCACATTGACTCTGTACCGGTACCCCCTGTATATAGCCTCCACATTGACTCTGTACCGGTACCCCTGTATATAGTCTCCACATTGACTCTGTACCGGTACCCCCTGTATATAGCCTCCACATTGACTCTGTACCGGTACCCCTGTATATAGTCTCCACATTGACTCTGTACCGGTACCCCCTGTATATAGCCTCCACATTGACTCTGTACCGGTACCCCCTGTATATAGCCTCCACATTGACTCTGTACCGGTACCCCCTGTATATAGCCTCCACATTGACTCTGTACCGGTACCTCCTGTATATAGTCTCCACATTGACTCTGTACCGGTACCCCTGTATATAGTCTCCACATTGACTCTGTGCCGGTACCCCCTGTATATAGTCTCCACATTGACTCTGTACCGGTACCCCCTGTATATAGCCTCCACATTGACTCTGTACCGGTACCCCCTGTATATAGCCTCCACATTGACTCTGTATCAGTACCCCCTGTATATAGCCTCCACATTGACTCTGTACCGGTACCTCCTGTATATAGCCTCCACATTGACTCTGTACCGGTACCCCCTGTATATAGCCTCCACATTGACTCTGTACCGGTACACCCTGTATATAGCCTCCACATTGACTCTGTACCGGTACCCCCAGTATATAGCCTCCACATTGACTCTGTACCGGTACCCCCTGTATATAGCCTCCACATTGACTCTGTACCGGTACCCCCTGTATATAGCGTCCACATTGACTCTGTACCGGTACCCCCTGTATATAGCCTCCACATTGACTCTGTACCAGTACCCCCTGTATGTAGCCTCCACATTGACTCTGTACCAGTACCCCTGTATATAGCCTCCACATTGACTCTGTACCGGTACCCCTGTATATAGCCTCCACATTGACTCTGTACCGGTACCCCTGTATATAGCCTCCACATTGACTCTGTACCGGTACCCCCTGTCTGTAGCCTCCACATTGACTCTGTACCAGTACCTCCTGTATATAGCCTCCACATTGACTCTGTACCGGTACCCCTGTATATAGTCTCACTATTGTTATTTCACTGCTGCTCTTTAATTACTTATTGCTTTTATTTCTTATTCATATTTTTTAACTGCATTGTTGGTTAGGGGATTGTAAATAATCATGTCAGGTTAAGGTTGTATTCGGTGACTAATACAATTTGATTTGTACCTAATAAACTGTCATGGACACCTTTCAATTAGTGGATTCGGCTATTTCAGCCACACCCATTGCTGACACGTGTATGAAATAGAGCACGCACACCTATGCAATCTCCATAGACAAACATTGGCAGTAGAATGGCCTTACTGAAAAGCTCAGCCACTTTCAACACGGCACCGTCATACATCAGCTTTCCAACAAGTCAGTTCATTCCATTTCTGCCCTGCTAGAACTGCCCCAGTCAACTGTAAGTGCTGTTGTAGTGAAGTGGACATGGAACAACAACGGCTCAGCCACGAAGTGGTAGGTACACAATATATAGCCTCCACATTGACTCTGTACGGCTCAGCCAGGAAGTGGTAGGTACACAATATATAGCCTCCACATTGACTCTGTACAGCTCAGCCAGGAAGTGGTAGGTACACAATATATAGCCTCCACATTGACTCTGTACGGCTCAGCCAGGAAGTGGTAGGTACACAATATATAGCCTCCACATTGACTCTGTACGGCTCAGCCAGGAAGTGGTAGGTACACAATATATAGCCTCCACATTGACTCTGTACGGCTCAGCCAGGAAGTGGTAGGTACACAATATATAGCCTCCACATTGACTCTGTACGGCTCAGCCAGGAAGTGGTAGGTACACAATATATAGCCTCCACATTGACTCTGTACGGCTCAGCCAGGAAGTGGTAGGTACACAATATATAGCCTCCACATTGACTCTGTACGGCTCAGCCAGGAAGTGGTAGGTACACAATATATAGCCTCCACATTGACTCTGTACGGCTCAGCCAGGAAGTGGTAGGTACACAATATATAGCCTCCACATTGACTCTGTACGGCTCAGCCAGGAAGTGGTAGGTACACAATATATAGCCTCCACATTGACTCTGTACGGCTCAGCCAGGAAGTGGTAGGTACACAATATATAGCCTCCACATTGACTCTGTACGGCTCAGCCAGGAAGTGGTAGGTACACAATATATAGCCTCCACATTGACTCTGTACGGCTCAGCCAGGAAGTGGTAGGTACACAATATATAGCCTCCACATTGACTCTGTACGGCTCAGCCAGGAAGTGGTAGGTACACAATATATAGCCTCCACATTGACTCTGTACGGCTCAGCCAGGAAGTGGTAGGTACACAATATATAGCCTCCACATTGACTCTGTACGGCTCAGCCAGGAAGTGGTAGGTACACAATATATAGCCTCCACATTGACTCTGTACGGCTCAGCCAGGAAGTGGTAGGTACACAATATATAGCCTCCACATTGACTCTGTACGGCTCAGCCAGGAAGTGGTAGGTACACAATATATAGCCTCCACATTGACTCTGTACGGCTCAGCCAGGAAGTGGTAGGTACACAATATATAGCCTCCACATTGACTCTGTACGGCTCAGCCAGGAAGTGGTAGGTACACAATATATAGCCTCCACATTGACTCTGTACGGCTCAGCCAGGAAGTGGTAGGTACACAATATATAGCCTCCACATTGACTCTGTACGGCTCAGCCAGGAAGTGGTAGGTACACAATATATAGCCTCCACATTGACTCTGTACTGGTACCCCCTGTCTGTAGCCTCCACATTGACTCTGTACGGCTCAGCCAGGAAGTGGTAGGTACACAATATATAGCCTCCACATTGACTCTGTACTGGTACCCCTGTCTGTAGCCTCCACATTGACTCTGTACGGCTCAGCCAGGAAGTGGTAGGTACACAATATATAGCCTCCACATTGACTCTGTACCGGGTACCCCTGTCTGTAGCCTCCACATTGACTCTGTACGGCTCAGCCAGGAAGTGGTAGGTACACAATATATAGCCTCCACATTGACTCTGTACTGGTACCCCTGTCTGTAGCCTCCACATTGACTCTGTACGGCTCAGCCAGGAAGTGGTAGGTACACAATATATAGCCTCCACATTGACTCTGTACCGGTACCCCTGTCTGTAGCCTCCACATTGACTCTGTACGGCTCAGCCAGGAAGTGGTAGGTACACAATATATAGCCTCCACATTGACTCTGTATCGGTACCCCTGTATATAGCCTCCACATTGACTCTGTATCGGTACCCCCTGTATATAGCCTCCACATTGACTCTGTACCGGTACCCCTGTATATAGCCTCCACATTGACTCTGTACCGGTACCCCCTGTCTGTAGCCTCCACATTGACTCTGTACGGCTCAGCCAGGAAGTGGTAGGTACACACAATATATAGCCTCCACATTGACTCTGTACGGCTCAGCCAGGAAGTGGTAGGTACACAATATATAGCCTCCACATTGACTCTGTACGGCTCAGCCAGGAAGTGGTAGGTACACAATATATAGCCTCCACATTGACTCTGTACTGGTACCCCTGTATATAGCCTCCACATTGACTCTGTGCCGGTACCCCCTGTATATAGCCTCCACATTGACTCTGTACCAGTACCCCCTGTATATAGCCTCCACATTGACTCTGTACTGGTACCCCCTGTATATAGCCTCCACATTGACTCTGTACCGTAATACCCTGTCTGTAGCCTCCACATTGACTCTGTACCGGTACCCCCTGTATATAGCCTCCACATTGACTCTGTACCGGTACCCCCTGTATATAGCCTCCACATTGACTCTGTACCGGTACCCCCTGTATATAGCCTCCACATTGACTCTGTACCGGTACCCCCTGTATATAGCCTCCACATTGACTCTGTACCGGTACCCCCTGTCTGTAGCCTCCACATTGACTCTGTACGGCTCAGCCAGGAAGTGGTAGGTACACAATATATAGCCTCCACATTGACTCTGTACGGCTCAGCCAGGAAGTGGTAGGTACACAATATATAGCCTCCACATTGACTCTGTACTGGTACCCCCTGTATATAGCCTCCACATTGACTCTGTGCCGGTACCCCCTGTATATAGCCTCCACATTGACTCTGTACCAGTACCCCCTGTATATAGCCTCCACATTGACTCTGTACTGGTACCCCTGTATATAGCCTCCACATTGACTCTGTACCGGTACCCCTGTATATAGCCTCCACATTGACTCTGTACTGGTACCCCTGTATATAGCCTCCACATTGACTCTGTACCGTAATACCCTGTCTGTAGCCTCCACATTGACTCTGTACCGGTACCCCTGTATATAGCCTCCACATTGACTCTGTACCGGTACCCCTGTATATAGCCTCCACATTGACTCTGTACCGGTACCCCCTGTATATAGCCTCCACATTGACTCTGTACCGGTACCCCCTGTCTGTAGCCTCCACATTGACTCTGTACCGGTACCCCCTGTCTGTAGCCTCCACATTGACTCTGTACGGCTCAGCCAGGAAGTGGTAGGTACACAATATATAGCCTCCACATTGACTCTGTACGGCTCAGCCAGGAAGTGGTAGGTACACAATATATAGCCTCCACATTGACTCTGTACGGCTCAGCCAGGAAGTGGTAGGTACACAATATATAGCCTCCACATTGACTCTGTACTGGTACCCCTGTATATAGCGTCCACATTGACTCTGTACCGGTACCCCTGTATATAGCCTCCACATTGACTCTGTACCAGTACCCCTGTATGTAGCCTCCACATTGACTCTGTACCAGTACCCCTGTATATAGCCTCCACATTGACTCTGTACCGGTACCCCTGTATATAGCCTCCACATTGACTCTGTACCGGTACCCCTGTATATAGCCTCCACATTGACTCTGTACCGGTACCCCTGTCTGTAGCCTCCACATTGACTCTGTACCAGTACCTCCTGTATATAGCCTCCACATTGACTCTGTACCGGTACCCCCTGTATATAGTCTCACTATTGTTATTTCACTGCTGCTCTTTAATTACTTATTGCTTTTATTTCTTATTCATATTTTTTTAACTGCATTGTTGGTTAGGGGATTGTAAATAATCATGTCAGGTTAAGGTTGTATTCGGTGACTAATACAATTTGATTTGTACCTAATAAACTGTCATGGACACCTTTCAATTAGTGGATTCGGCTATTTCAGCCACACCCATTGCTGACACGTGTATGAAATAGAGCACGCACACCTATGCAATCTCCATAGACAAACATTGGCAGTAGAATGGCCTTACTGAAAAGCTCAGCCACTTTCAACACGGCACCGTCATACATCAGCTTTCCAACAAGTCAGTTCATTCCATTTCTGCCCTGCTAGAACTGCCCCAGTCAACTGTAAGTGCTGTTGTAGTGAAGTGGACATGGAACAACAACGGCTCAGCCACGAAGTGGTAGGTACACAATATATAGCCTCCACATTGACTCTGTACGGCTCAGCCAGGAAGTGGTAGGTACACAATATATAGCCTCCACATTGACTCTGTACAGCTCAGCCAGGAAGTGGTAGGTACACAATATATAGCCTCCACATTGACTCTGTACGGCTCAGCCAGGAAGTGGTAGGTACACAATATATAGCCTCCACATTGACTCTGTACGGCTCAGCCAGGAAGTGGTAGGTACACAATATATAGCCTCCACATTGACTCTGTACGGCTCAGCCAGGAAGTGGTAGGTACACAATATATAGCCTCCACATTGACTCTGTACGGCTCAGCCAGGAAGTGGTAGGTACACAATATATAGCCTCCACATTGACTCTGTACGGCTCAGCCAGGAAGTGGTAGGTACACAATATATAGCCTCCACATTGACTCTGTACGGCTCAGCCAGGAAGTGGTAGGTACACAATATATAGCCTCCACATTGACTCTGTACGGCTCAGCCAGGAAGTGGTAGGTACACAATATATAGCCTCCACATTGACTCTGTACGGCTCAGCCAGGAAGTGGTAGGTACACAATATATAGCCTCCACATTGACTCTGTACGGCTCAGCCAGGAAGTGGTAGGTACACAATATATAGCCTCCACATTGACTCTGTACGGCTCAGCCAGGAAGTGGTAGGTACACAATATATAGCCTCCACATTGACTCTGTACGGCTCAGCCAGGAAGTGGTAGGTACACAATATATAGCCTCCACATTGACTCTGTACGGCTCAGCCAGGAAGTGGTAGGTACACAATATATAGCCTCCACATTGACTCTGTACGGCTCAGCCAGGAAGTGGTAGGTACACAATATATAGCCTCCACATTGACTCTGTACGGCTCAGCCAGGAAGTGGTAGGTACACAATATATAGCCTCCACATTGACTCTGTACGGCTCAGCCAGGAAGTGGTAGGTACACAATATATAGCCTCCACATTGACTCTGTACGGCTCAGCCAGGAAGTGGTAGGTACACAATATATAGCCTCCACATTGACTCTGTACGGCTCAGCCAGGAAGTGGTAGGTACACAATATATAGCCTCCACATTGACTCTGTACGGCTCAGCCAGGAAGTGGTAGGTACACAATATATAGCCTCCACATTGACTCTGTACGGCTCAGCCAGGAAGTGGTAGGTACACAATATATAGCCTCCACATTGACTCTGTACTGGTACCCCCTGTCTGTAGCCTCCACATTGACTCTGTACGGCTCAGCCAGGAAGTGGTAGGTACACAATATATAGCCTCCACATTGACTCTGTACTGGTACCCCCTGTCTGTAGCCTCCACATTGACTCTGTACGGCTCAGCCAGGAAGTGGTAGGTACACAATATATAGCCTCCACATTGACTCTGTACCGGTACCCCCTGTCTGTAGCCTCCACATTGACTCTGTACGGCTCAGCCAGGAAGTGGTAGGTACACAATATATAGCCTCCACATTGACTCTGTACTGGTACCCCCTGTCTGTAGCCTCCACATTGACTCTGTACGGCTCAGCCAGGAAGTGGTAGGTACACAATATATAGCCTCCACATTGACTCTGTACCGGTACCCCCTGTCTGTAGCCTCCACATTGACTCTGTACGGCTCAGCCAGGAAGTGGTAGGTACACAATATATAGCCTCCACATTGACTCTGTATCGGTACCCCCTGTATATAGCCTCCACATTGACTCTGTATCGGTACCCCCTGTATATAGCCTCCACATTGACTCTGTACCGGTACCCCCTGTATATAGCCTCCACATTGACTCTGTACCGGTACCCCCTGTCTGTAGCCTCCACATTGACTCTGTACGGCTCAGCCAGGAAGTGGTAGGTACACAATATATAGCCTCCACATTGACTCTGTACGGCTCAGCCAGGAAGTGGTAGGTACACAATATATAGCCTCCACATTGACTCTGTACGGCTCAGCCAGGAAGTGGTAGGTACACAATATATAGCCTCCACATTGACTCTGTACTGGTACCCCCTGTATATAGCCTCCACATTGACTCTGTGCCGGTACCCCCTGTATATAGCCTCCACATTGACTCTGTACCAGTACCCCCTGTATATAGCCTCCACATTGACTCTGTACTGGTACCCCCTGTATATAGCCTCCACATTGACTCTGTACCGTAATACCCTGTCTGTAGCCTCCACATTGACTCTGTACCGGTACCCCCTGTATATAGCCTCCACATTGACTCTGTACCGGTACCCTGTATATAGCCTCCACATTGACTCTGTACCGGTACCCCTGTATATAGCCTCCACATTGACTCTGTACCGGTACCCCCTGTATATAGCCTCCACATTGACTCTGTACCGGGTACCCCCTGTCTGTAGCCTCCACATTGACTCTGTACGGCTCAGCCAGGAAGTGGTAGGTACACAATATATAGCCTCCACATTGACTCTGTACGGCTCAGCCAGGAAGTGGTAGGTACACAATATATAGCCTCCACATTGACTCTGTACTGGTACCCCCTGTATATAGCCTCCACATTGACTCTGTGCCGGTACCCCTGTATATAGCCTCCACATTGACTCTGTACCAGTACCCCTGTATATAGCCTCCACATTGACTCTGTACTGGTACCCCCTGTATATAGCCTCCACATTGACTCTGTACCGGTACCCCCTGTATATAGCCTCCACATTGACTCTGTACTGGTACCCCTGTATATAGCCTCCACATTGACTCTGTACCGTAATACCCTGTCTGTAGCCTCCACATTGACTCTGTACCGGTACCCCCTGTATATAGCCTCCACATTGACTCTGTACCGGTACCCCTGTATATAGCCTCCACATTGACTCTGTACCGGTACCCCCTGTATATAGCCTCCACATTGACTCTGTACCGGTACCCCTGTATATAGCCTCCACATTGACTCTGTACCGGTACCCCTGTCTGTAGCCTCCACATTGACTCTGTACGGCTCAGCCAGGAAGTGGTAGGTACACAATATATAGCCTCCACATTGACTCTGTACGGCTCAGCCAGGAAGTGGTAGGTACACAATATATAGCCTCCACATTGACTCTGTACGGCTCAGCCAGGAAGTGGTAGGTACACAATATATAGCCTCCACATTGACTCTGTACTGGTACCCCTGTATATAGCCTCCACATTGACTCTGTGCCGGTACCCCCTGTATATAGCCTCCACATTGACTCTGTACCAGTACCCCCTGTATATAGCCTCCACATTGACTCTGTACTGGTACCCCTGTATATAGCCTCCACATTGACTCTGTACCGGTACCCCCTGTATATAGCCTCCACATTGACTCTGTACTGGTACCCCCTGTATATAGCCTCCACATTGACTCTGTACCGTAATACCCTGTCTGTAGCCTCCACATTGACTCTGTACCGGTACCCCTGTATATAGCCTCCACATTGACTCTGTACCGGTACCCCCTGTATATAGCCTCCACATTGACTCTGTACCGGTACCCCCTGTATATAGCCTCCACATTGACTCTGTACCGGTACCCCCTGTATATAGCCTCCACATTGACTCTGTACTGGTACCCCTGTATATAGCCTCCACATTGACTCTGTACCGTAATACCCTGTCTGTAGCCTCCACATTGACTTTGTACCGGTACCCCCTGTATATAGCTCCTCCACATTGACTCTGTACCGGTACCCCCTGTATATAGCCTCCACATTGACTCTGTACCGGTACCCCCTGTCTGTAGCCTCCACATTGACTCTGTACGGCTCAGCCAGGAAGTGGTAGGTACACAATATATAGCCTCCACATTGACTCTGTACCGGTACCCCCTGTCTGTAGCCTCCACATTGACTCTGTACCGGTACCCCCTGTATATAGCCTCCACATTGACTCTGTACGGCTCAGCCAGGAAGTGGTAGGTACACAATATATAGCCTCCACATTGACTCTGTACGGCTCAGCCAGGAAGTGGTAGGTACACAATATATAGCCTCCACATTGACTCTGTACGGCTCAGCCAGGAAGTGGTAGGTACACAATATATAGCCTCCACATTGACTCTGTACGGCTCAGCCAGGAAGTGGTAGGTACACAATATATAGCCTCCACATTGACTCTGTACGGCTCAGCCAGGAAGTGGTAGGTACACAATATATAGCCTCCACATTGACTCTGTACGGCTCAGCCAGGAAGTGGTAGGTACACAATATATAGCCTCCACATTGACTCTGTACGCTCAGCCAGGGAAGTGGTAGGTACACAATATATAGCCTCCACATTGACTCTGTACGGCTCAGCCAGGAAGTGGTAGGTACACAATATATAGCCTCCACATTGACTCTGTACGGCTCAGCCAGGAAGTGGTAGGTACACAATATATAGCCTCCACATTGACTCTGTACGGCTCAGCCAGGAAGTGGTAGGTACACAATATATAGCCTCCACATTGACTCTGTACGGCTCAGCCAGGAAGTGGTAGGTACACAATATATAGCCTCCACATTGACTCTGTACGGCTCAGCCAGGAAGTGGTAGGTACACAATATATAGCCTCCACATTGACTCTGTACCGGTACCTCCTGTATATAGCCTCCACATTGACTCTGTACGGCTCAGCCAGGAAGTGGTAGGTACACAATATATAGCCTCCACATTGACTCTGTACTGGTACCCCCTGTATATAGCCTCCACATTGACTCTGTACTGGTACCCCCTGTATATAGCCTCCACATTGACTCTGTACCGGTACCCCCTGTATATAGCCTCCACATTGACTCTGTACCGGTACCCCCTGTATATAGCCTCCACATTGACTCTGTACCGGTACCCCCTGTATATAGCCTCCACATTGACTCTGTACCGGTACCCCCTGTATATAGTCTCCACATTGCCTCTGTACCGG
>NW_024606771.1:0-11821 GCF_018296145.1 Oncorhynchus tshawytscha | reverse complement strand
ATCCAACCAGGAAGTGGAAAATCTGAGGTTTGTAGTTTTTCAACTCTTTGCCTATCGAATACACAGTGTCTATGGGGTCAAATTGCACTTCCTAAGGCTTCCACTAGATGTCAACAGTCTTTAGAACTTTGTTTGATGCTTCTACTGTGAAGGAGGGGGGAATGAGAGGGGAATGAGTCAGAGGTCTGCCAGAGAGGCATGAGCTGACGTGCGTTCACGTGATAGTTAGCTTAACCTCTTGAGCTTATGGCTGAATACTGCCCCGTTGGAGGAAGTGCGTGCCCATAGTAAACTGAAAATATTTTTTTCCAAAATTGCTAATATATGCATATAATAATAATAATTGAATAGAAAACACTCTAAAGTTTCTAAAACCGTTTAAATTATGTCTGTATGTAAAGCAGAACTCTCAGGGCAGCCTTTCTCCCAAACTCTCTCTTGTCAAGAGAAAAGTTGGGTCAACTTTGACGTCATCGCCCCCACCCTTCCCAGGCAGCTACCGATCTGGGAACAGTATGTATTTGTTCAGCGCGATGTCTGCTTTCAATTGGCACGTTCATTGTTTGAATTTCGCGCTCCCTCATCCTTTGGCGGGCGAAAATGCCCGGGTCACTCTCAAATACATGCACTCTATTGCGCGCGGCCGATTTGGGGAACGTTCTTTTCCAATAGACACCAGTTGAAGCCGGTTCGTTTGTTCGCGATGATCATTGTTTTACATGATAAAAACATCATTTTGCTCGATTCTGCACTTAGTTTGACCAGTTTAGTCGACATATAATATGTAATTTTGAAGTTTTGATGCGCAAGAGTGCGGGACCAGAAGGAGCAGAAGTTATTTTGGGTGCATTTCAGCTGAAGCTGTTAGCATATGCTAATACAAAGACGCACAACTTGAAACCAAACGATGTATTGGGTAAGTATGACTCCTTCTACGTCTTCTGATCGAAGAACATCAAAGGTAAGGGAATATTTATGTGGTTATTTTGGGTTTCTGTGGACTCCAAACGTAGAGGAGACACTGCTAATATCTGAGCGCCGACTCATAGCATAGACTAGTGAACGAATTCTGTAACGTTAAAAATAAATGTAACACAGCGGTTGTATTAAGAAGAAGTGTATCTTTGTAACTATATGTAGAACATGTATATTTAGTCATGTTTATTGCTTGTTATCTGACGTTATCTGTCGGAGCTATCATAATTTCTCCGGACATTTTGAGTAGCATTTTTGAAATGTCGTCATTGTAAACAGAGATTTATGGATATTAATGGCATATTATTGAAAAAAAATGTACTGTGTAACATGTAATATTACTGTCATCTGATGAAGATTTTCAAAAGGTTAGTGAATTATTTATTTTTAATCCTACTTTTAAATTTTATATTTTCTGGGACAAAATGGCCGCCGCTTGCCTTTTGTTTCGGTGGTGGTCTAATATAAATGTGTGCTATGTTTTCGCCGTAAAACATTTTAGAAATCTGACTTGCTGGGTAGATGAACAAGGTGTTTATCTTTCATTTGAGCTATTGGACTTGTGTAGGTGTGGAGGTTAAATATTTCTAAGAATATTTTTCGCATTTTGCGTTATGCTAATGAGCTTGAGCCGTAGTCACGATCCCGGATCCGGGATGGGTAGCATCAAGAGGTTAATTAAGTTCCATTGCATTTCTACAGACAAAGGAATTGTCTGATTGGAACATTATTGAAGATTTATGTTAAAAACATCCTCAATAATGATTCTATACATCGTTTGACATGTTTCTACGGACTGTAATGGAACTTTTTGACTTTTCATCTGGACCTAGTGATTGCAAGTCATGAATTTGGATTACTGGGCTAAACGTGCGAACAAAAAGGAGGTATTTGGTCATAAATGATGGACATTATCGGAAAAACAACATTTATTTTGGAACTGGAATTCCTGGGAGTGCATTCTGATGAAGATCATCAAAGGTAAGTGAATAATTATAATGCTATTTCTGACTTCTGTTGACTACACAACATGGCGGATATCTGTTTGGGTTGTTTTGATCTCTGAGCGCTGTACTCAGATTATAGCATGGTGTGCTTTATCGGTAAAGCTTTTCTGAAATCTGACACAGCGGTTGCATTAACTTCTTATGGCTGCAGGGGCAGTATTGAGTAGCTTGGATGAAAGGTGCCCAGAGTCAACGGCCTGCTCCTCAGTCCCAGTTGCTAATATATGCACAGTATTATTAGTATTGGATAGAAAACACTCTGAAGTTTCTAAAACTGTTTGAATGATGTCTGTGAGTATAACAGAACTCATATGGCAGGCAAAAACCTGAGAAGAAATCCAAACAGGAAGTGAGAAATCTGAGGTTGGTCGATTTTCAACCCAGCCCCTATTGAATTCACAGTGGGATATGGATGAAGTTGCAATTCCCTAGGGCTTCCTCTAGATGTCAACTGTCTTTAGAAACTTGAATGAGGCTTCTACTGTGTTGTGGGGCTGAATGGGAGCTGAATGAGCCAGATGTCTGGCAGAGAGCCAAGGGCTGGTCACACGCAATTCCATGGCTGCGTTCCATGGCTTCTCTACACACAAAGGAATTCTCTGGTTGGAACTTTATTGAAGATTTATGATAACAACACCCTAAAGATTGATTATATTCTTAGTTTGACAAGTTTCTTCGACCTATAATATACATTTTTGAAGTTTTGGTCCGACGTTCAGATGGACCTGCACGAGCGTTTGGATTTGTGTACTAAACGCGCTTACAAAAGTAGCTACTTGGACATAAATAATGGACATTATCGAACAAATCAAGCATTTATTGTGTAACTAGGATTCCTGGGAGTGCATTCTGATGAAGATCATCAAAGGTAAGGGAATATTTATAATGTTAATTCTTGATGACTAAACAACATGGCGGATAATTGTATTTATTTTCTGAGCGCCGTCTCAGATTATTGCATGGTTTGCTTTTTCCGTAAAGTTTTTGAAATCTGACACGGCGGTTGCATTAAGGAGAGGTATATCTATAATTCCATGTGTATAACTTGTATTCTCATCTACATTTATGATGAGTATTTCTGTTGAATTGATGTGGCTATGCAAAATCCCTGGAAGTTTTTGGAACTAATGAACGTAACACGCCAATGTATACTCAGATTATTTGATATAAATATGAACTTTATCAAACAAAACATACATGTATTGTGTAACATGAAGTCCTCTGAGTGTCATCTGATGAAGATCATCAAAGGTTAGTGATTAATTTTATCTCTATTTGTGCTTTTTGTGACTCCTCTCTTTGGCTGGAAAAATGGCAGGGTTTTTCTGTGAGTTGTTGGTCACCTAACAATCGTTTGTGGTGCTTTCTCTGTAAAGCCTATTTGAAATCGGACACTATGGTGGGATTAACAACAAGATTACCTTTAAAATGGGATATAAAATACATGTATGTTTGAGGTATGCTTAACCTCTTGCTCCTATGTGGGACGTCAGCGTCCCACATAGGCTAACATCCTGAATTAGCATAGCGCAAAGATACTAAATGCACAAATCGTAATGTTAAACCTTCTTGTAAATACATGTATCTAGCATCATTTTAAAGCTTAACTTCCTCTTAATCCAACCACCATGTCAGATTTTTAAAATGCTTTTCAGCGAAAGCAATCTTACGATAATCTGACGACAGCGCGCCACACACAAGTATTACAAGCATTTTCCATCCAAACATTAGCGTCACAAAAAGCCAGAAATAGCACTAAAATAATCAATTACCTTTGAAGATCTTCTTCTTTTGGCAATACAAAAGGTCCAATCTTCACAATAAATGGTTGCTTTGTTCGATTAAATCATGTTTTTATGCATAAAACGACACATTTTGTAAAAGGCTTGTGTCGTGAATTCCGTATCCTTCGACGTTCAACGAGACATGGGATGCAATCAGTCACACAGCATTGACGTTATCTAGTCATGGTTGGTTTCTGTGAAATCCTTTGTTTGTTAGTAACACAATGACACCTAATGGCTCTTGTTAGGTGCGTATTGACCGAAAGGAGGTGATTTGAACCCAGCAAACAATGACCTGATTACGCGCCAATGATCTCACCTGTGCTTCTTTGAATGACTGTATTTCTGCCCAATCACCACTGATCCTCTTGAAATCTTGCTTGGTAGATAGCCAATGAGCTTAGGTAAATGGAAATATCAAAAGTTTGTATCAGGGAAGACCATCTTTTGACCGAAACTCGAGCGTAACGCAGCCATTCGCCATTGGAATTTCTACCAGAAGGAGCCATTTTCTTTGCGCGACGCAGTATTTAGTCAAGATAATTTTCCGCTCTTTTATTGAATTAATTATGGCAGGTAAAGCTGTAAAGGCAAAGGCAAAGTCCAAGTATACGGATCTCCAAGAGATTCTTTCTGAGATTGAACGAGAAAGTGACACAGAAATTCCAGGTGATCTATCAGATTGTGTGTCAAGTGTGGACAGCAACTTTGAGGACATGTTTCTGCGTGGTGAGGATGCCATTCTCGATTGGTAAGTATTTCTCATGCAGTTGTTTGAAATATTTGACACATATATATATATATATATATATATATATATATATATATATATATATATATATATATATATATATATATATATATATATATATATATATATATATATATATATTCAGTAATGAAATGTTTGTGTTGGCCACATGGCTTTCCCTTTGCCTTCCTATATGTAATGTAGTTTATCTAAACAGACATGTTTGTGTTGGCCACATGGCTTTCCCTTTGCCTTCCTATATGTAATGTAGTTTATCTAAACAGACATGTTTGTGTTGGCCACATGGCTTTCCCTTTGCCTTCCTATATGTAATGTAGTTTATCTAAACAGACATGTTTGTGTTGGCCACATGGCTTTCCCTTTGCCTTCCTATATGTAATGTAGTTTATCTAAACAGACATGTTTGTGTTGGCCACATGGCTTTCCCTTTGCCTTCCTATATGTAATGTAGTTTATCTAAACAGACATGTTTGTGTTGGCCACATGGCTTTCCCTTTGCCTTCCTATATGTAATGTAGTTTATCTAAACAGACATGTTTGTGTTGGCCACATGGCTTTCCCTTTGCCTTCCTATATGTAATGTAGTTTATCTAAACAGACATGTTTGTGTTGGCCACATGGCTTTCCCTTTGCCTTCCTATATGTAATGTAGTTTATCTAAACAGACATGTTTGTGTTGGCCACATGGCTTTCCCTTTGCCTTCCTATATGTAATGTAGTTTATCTAAACAGACATGTTTGTGTTGGCCACATGGCTTTCCCTTTGCCTTCCTATATGTAATGTAGTTTATCTAAACAGACATGTTTGTGTTGGCCACATGGCTTTCCCTTTGCCTTCCTATATGTAATGTAGTTTATCTAAACAGACATGTTTGTGTTGGCCACATGGCTTTCCCTTTGCCTTGTGTGTCTGAACCTCACCTGAGTGATTTACATTCCCTACTCTAATATAATCTGTGTTTCTTTGTCTTTATTTCACAGTCCCAGTCCCTCTGATTCTGATTGGGAGCCCCCACTGAAAGGAGCTGGACCATCTAGCCGGACCCCTGCTGTCTCCGGCTCCACACCTACCCCCGCCCTGCAAGGTGTGAAGTCTGTGACAAAGAAGCGGAGGTGGGGAAGGGCTAAACCTGCAATCAGAGAGGAGGAGGGTCGTTGGCACTCTGTGCTGGAGGAGGATGTGTTGCCGACACCTATAGTATTCAGACCGAAGAGGCCAACAGGACCTCAGCTGGACATGACTTCTAAGTACAGCCCCATTCAACTTTTTCAGCTGTTTTTCACCTCGGCCGTTGTTGATTCCCTGGTGTCAAACACAAACAAGTATGGTGCTAAGAAGCATGCGGGCAAGAAAGAGGGATGGAAGCCCATTGTCATTTCAGATTTTTTTGGGTTCATGTCAATGGTCATTTACATGGGTCTTGTGAAACTAAAATCCATGAAAGACTACTGGAAAACTGCTTCCCTCTATCAACTGCCTTTCCCATCCACGGTCATATCATGCAAAAGGTTCATGACAATCTCAGGGGCGCTTCATATCAGTGACCCAGAAGTTGATGAGGACAACGAGAAGAAGAGAGGCACAGCTAGGTTTGATAGGCTGTGCAAAATAAAACCTCTCTACCCCAGCATCGTTGAGGCTTGCAAAACCTATTTTCAGCCTGCCCAGAACATTGCCATCGACGAGAGGATGGTAGCTTCAAAAGCCCGAATTGGCCTAAAACAGTACATGCGCAACAAACCGACTAAATGGGGCTACAAACTGTTTGTTTTGGCAGATTCGGTGTGTGCATACACGTGCAATTTTTTTGTTTATGAGGGGAAGAGCAGTTTTGCAACCGGTAAGGGGCTTAGTTATGACTCTGTTATGCAGTTATTAGATTTTCAACTGCTGGGGAAGGGCTACAAACTTTTTGTGGACAACTTTTATACAAGCCCTACCCTGTTTACAGACCTGAGGAAGCGGGATGTGTGGGCTTGTGGCACCATTCGGCCCAATAGAGTGGGCTTTCCAAAAACCAAGGTGAATGACATGCCTAAGCGGGCTGAGCGGGGTGCCATGAGATGGATCCGTGAAGATGGCCTGCTCTTTGTGAAGTGGATGGACACCAGAGAGGTGGTCATGTGCTCCAGTATCCACAAGTCCTTCAGTGGAGATCACGTCGTCAGGCGTGTGAAGGACGCTGCTGGGGCATGGACCACCAGAAATGTCCCCATTCCTGAAGCAATCAAGGACTACAACAAAAGCATGGGAGGTGTAGACCTCTCAGATGCGCTTATTGGATACTACAACGTTCTCCACAAGACAATGAAGTGGTACAAGACATTTTTTTATCATTTCGTTGATATTGCTGTGGTGAATGCCTTCATCCTCCAGAAGGAAATGGCTCAGAGCTGTGGACATCCCCCCATCTCACAGCTAGCCTTCAGGGAGCTGCTCATCAAGGAGCTTGCTAGCTACAGCAAGTCCACTGTAGCACCTTCTGTCCCCTCTACGTCTGGCCCCACTGCTCCAACCAGTAGTGTTCACCTTCCCAGATTCATCTCTGCAGGCATGGATGTGCCTCAGGGCAAAAAGGGCACAATAGGGAGACGTCGTTGTGTCCTTTGTCACAGGAAATGCCCCATCACCTGCACCAGCTGTTCAGTAACCCTCTGCTTTACAGCAGAAAGAGACTGCTATTGGGCATGGCACCAGAAGAACAATATTGTGTAGGGGACTGAGGGTCTTCACAATATTGTACATTACATTGAATGTGTGTAAATAGTTTACCCTTGTTATTTGAAAATGTTTCAAATGTTCATTTTTTTTTTGGTTTTTTTGTAGGGGTTATGTTAGAATAGCATTTGAGTGTTTTTGTATATAGTTATTTACTTCAATGTATCACTGTACCAATTCGGCCACTTGGGTACATTTGGGCACCTTGTGTGGGACACCTGGGTGACTACATGCTCAATGTCATGTAGCTCACTCATTCCTGAACCTATCTTTCTTAAACTTTTTTTAAATACTGTTGCCATCTTATGTTCTCCATTTCTACCACCCCAGCATCCTGTCTGTATGTTTGGATGTTCTTGTTCAGTTGAAAGATGATGCAGCAACAATAAAAACAGAAAACGAATGTAATTTCCTTGTATTTTCTTCTACCAGATCTATGGTGTTCTATTCTCCTACATTCAATTCACATTTACACAAAATTCAGAGTGTTTCCTTTCAAATGGTACCAAGAATATGCATGTCCTTGCTTCTGGGCCAGAGCTACAGGCAGTTAGATATGGGTATGTCCTCAGGCGGAAATTGGAAAAAGTGTATCTTTTATCAATGTTTATTATGACCTTTTCAGTAAATTGATGTGGCTCTGCAAAATCACTGGATGTTTTGGAACTACTGAACGTAACGCGCCAATGTATAGTGAGCTTTTTGGATATAAATATGAACTTTATCGAACAAAACATACATGTATTGTGTAACATGAAGTCCTATGAGTGTCATCTGATGAAGATCGTCTAAGATTAGTGATTAATTTCTCTAATTCTGCTTTTTGTGACTCCTCTCTTTGGTTGGAAAAATGGCTGTGTTTTTCTATGACTTGGCTCTGACCTAACATAATCGTTTGGTTTGCTTTCGTCATAAAGCCTTTCTGAAATCGGACACTGTGGTGGAATTAACAAGAAGTGTATCTTTAAAATGGGGTAAAATACTTGTATGTTTGAGGAATTTTAATTATGGGAATTCTGTTGTTTTGAATTTGGCGCCCTGCACTTTCACTGGCTGTTGTCATATTGATCCTGTTAGCGGGATCTCAGCCCAAAGAGGTTTTTAAGGAATTTTAGAACTCTTACATTTATGATACTACAGAAACCTTCCCAGGTTACTGTCCACACAAATGCCTCTGTAATTGTTAGGGTCAAATTTGTCTCCGTTCTTAAAGATTGGGGTTATGAGTCCTTGATTCCAGATGTCAGGGAAATAACCTACACTTAGGATCAAATTAAACAGTTTTAATATAGCCAATTGAAATGTTTCACTGGTGAGTTTAAGCATCTCATTTAAGATGCCATCAGGTCCGCATGCCTTTTTAAATTTGAGAGCCTGAACTTTCTTATAGAGCTCCTGGTTGGTTTTCTTTAGGTGAAGGAGAGGCGGACCAAAACGCAGCGTGGTGGTTATTCATGTTTTTTAATGAAGACACTAGACATGAATAAACTAACAAAAAACAATAAACGTGGAAAACCAAAAACAGCCCTATTTTTTTTTAAATAAAAAATAATTTATTACCTTCAATACCATTCATTCTTTACAACTCATAATTTTCATACATACTCCAACAATGGTATTTTAATTTAACTAAACAAAACAAAAACCCCAAACAAAACCTCAGGGGAGCATCTTCCGTCCCCGTCACCCTACAAACTACCTTTCCCTATCTCCCCGTCCCTAATCTATCCCCTTACAAATCTAAATGACACCCAGCCCTAAACCCCCCTTCCACCTCTCCCGAGCAACATGCTGCCCCCACTTCCTCTCCTCCCTCTTCATCCTCCCCCTCAAATCTACTTCCACCCTCCTCACTATCCCTTCCACACCCCAATCTCTCCCTGTCTTCACCATGTTCTGCCTGGCTTCCCACAGCCCCCGTTTAAAGAGACTCATGAGAAGCCAGAGCAGAAACCTCTCCCTATCCGTCCCTCTCGCTCTCCCTACACCTCTCTCTAACCTGGCCCACGTCAATACAAAATCCCCCCTTACCAAACTTAACAACACCCGTGCCCTAGCCCATACTACTCCGGCAAAGGCACAGTCCCAAAAGACATGGCGCACAGTCTCCTCCCTGCCACAAGAGGATCTTGGACAGGTGGGGGATTGCACCAAACTATACCGGTACATGATGGAACGTACCGGCAAGCACTATGGAGGCTCAACCAATTCAGGTCCTTGAGCCTGTTGTCCAGACCCCGCGCCTGCACTCCCTCCCAGACCACTTCCGAGATGCCCACTACAGGCGCCGGACTCCTGCCTCTCTGACCTCCTCGTACAGGTGCCTGTGATCTAAACCTACTCGGGCAACTTCAACCTCAGGGTGCGCACACAGCCACTTGGCCGCATGACCAAAGTGCCACGACAGCTGTTCCGCCCGAGGACCCGTGTTAGACCACACCATTACGCTTCTCGCCTGATACGAGAAGAACACCCGCAGGAGGTAACCGGACGGGTGTATCACTGGATGAGCAAGCTCCGTTAACAAGAAAGAAACAAAAATTGTGTCCAGCTTGAGGGGGAAATGTGGTACCCCCCTACCTCCCCGATGGGACAGAGCATGCGTGCCCTGGCGACCCACTCGCACCTGCCACTCCACATGAACTGAAACACAACACTCACTAGAGGCCTCCTCAGACAGGCCGGCAATGTGTAGATGTACGCCAAATACAAAAGAGACGGCAACACATCCACCTTTAGGACCAGGACTTTGCCCATAAAAGACAAATACCAAGCCTTCCACATTGCTAGCTTCCTCTGTACCACTGCGATACGCATGTTCCAGTTTAGCGTCGCTGAGCCGGAGGTCTCAAAATGGACCCCGAGAATCCTCAGGGCCCCCTCACAGAGAGATAACCCCCCAGGCACATCCGTTCTACCGCACCATCTACCGAAAAACTTGACGGAAGACTTTGCATGGTTCAGAACCGCTCCCGACGCTCGGGTGAAATCCCCAAAGATGGCAAGGGACCTTGTCAGGCACGAGTCCTTGCACAGCAGCAAGGAAGTGTCGTCGGCGTACTGCGTCATCTTATCACGCAGCCCACCACTTCCAGGGATCAACAAGCCTTCCACCCCTGTGTCTGCCCTAATGGCAGCCCCCAGAGGCTCCATGTACAGAACGAAGAGGAGAGCCGAGAGTGGGCACCCCTGCCTGACCCCAGACGAGAGGTCAAAAACGTCACCCAAGTGACTATTTACACTACTCGGCAACCCGCTCCGACATATAATGTATGAATCCATCCTATGAACTTCTCCCCAAATCCTAATCGACCTAACACTCTGAATAAAAAGGATCTATTCACGCGATCAAAGGCTTTCGCCTGATCTAGCGCTGCTACCATTAATGGCAGTCCTCTATCTTCAACCCAAGCGATGGAGTCCCTGATTAACTGTAGGTTCCATCTAATAGAGCGGCCCTCTACCCCGCACGTCTGATCCTCATGGACGACGTAGGGAAGGGCTGTGCGCAACCGGTCTGCTAAAACCTTTGCAAGTAGCTTGTAATCTACACACAGAATGGTCAACGGCCGCCAGTTGCCAAATCAAATCAAATCAAATCAAATTTTATTTGCCAAGGTCTGTTACTTCCGCCTTCTTATATAAAAGTGACAGCACACCAACAGCCATTGATCCCCCCGGGACCCCCGTCTCAAGGATGGCCTTCAAGACTTCAAAAGCACTCACAAACTTCTACAGATGCACAATCGAGAGCACCCTGGCGGGATGTATCACCGCCTGGTATGGCAACTACACCGCCCTCAACCGTAAGGCTCTCCAGAGGGTAGTGAGGTCTGCACAACGCATCACCGGGGGCAAACTACCTGCCCTCCAGGACACCTACACCACCCGATGCTACAGGAAGGCCATAAAGATCATCAGGACATCAACCACCGAGCCACTGCCTGTTCACCCCGCTGCCATCCAGAAGGCGAGGTCAGTACAGGTGCATCAAAGCTGGGACCGAGAGACTGAAAACAGCTTCTATCTCAAGGCCATCAGACTGTTAAACAGCCACCACTAACATTGAGTGGCTACTGCCAACCACACTGTCAATGACACTGACTCTACTCCAGCCACTTTAATCATGGGAATTGATGGGAAATGATGTAAATGTATCGCTAGCCACTTTAAACAATGCTACCTTATATAATGTTACTTACCCTACATTGTTCATCTCATATGCATACGTTGATACTGTACTCTATATCATCGACTGCATCCTTATGTAATACATGTATCACTAGCCACTTTAACTATGCCACTTGGTTTACATACTTATCTCATATGTATATACTGTACTCGATATCATCTACTGTATCTTGCCTATGCTGCTCTGTACCATCACTCATTCATATATCCTTATGTACATATTCTTTATCCCCTTACACTGTGTATGACAGTAGTTTTTTTTGGGAATTGTTAGTTAGATTACTTGCTCGTTATTACTGCATTGTCGGAACTAGAAGCACAAGCATTTCGCTACACTCGCATTAACATCTGCTAACCATGTGTATGTGACAAA
>NW_024606770.1:5000-11819 GCF_018296145.1 Oncorhynchus tshawytscha | reverse complement strand
CAGCAATCGGCTTCATCAATAAGTGCGTGTGAATACGTCGTCCCCACAGTGACTGTACGTGCATATCCCAACCAGAAGCCATGGATTACAGACAACATCCGCACGAGCTAAAGGCTAGAGCTGCCGCTTTCAAGGAGTGGGAGACTAATCCGAACGCTTATAAGAAATCCCACTATGCCCTCAGTCAACCATCAAACAAGCAAAGCGCCAATGTAGGATTAAGATTGAATCCTACTACACCGGCTTTGACGCTCGTCGGGTGTGGCAGGGCTTGAAAACTATTACGGATTACAAAGGAAACCCAGACGCGAGCTGCCCAGTGACGCGGAAGCCTACCAGATTAGCTAAAGGCCTTTATGCTCACCGAGGCAAGCAACACTGAAGCATGCACGAGAACACCAGCTGTTCTGGGATGACTGTGTGATAATGCTCTCAGTAGCCGATGTGAACAAAATCTTTAAACAGGCCAACATTCACAAAGCCGCGCCAGATGGATTACCAGGATGTGTACTCAAAGCATGTGTGGACCAACTGTCAAGTGTCTTCACTTACATTTTCAACCTCTCTGACCGAGTCTGTAATACCTCCATGTCTCAAGCAGAACACCATAGTCCCTGTGCCCAAAGAAGAGAAGGTAACCTGGCTAAATAATTACCATCCCGTAGCACTCACATCAGTAGCCATGAAGTGCTTTGAAAGGCTGGTAAAATCTCCCTCTGGTTTTGTGTCCATGTTTTCCAAAAATATCCACTTCGGATTCAACAATGTCTTCAAAAAGAAGGGGGTGTCAGCTATGACATGACACATTGACTTCAAAAAATATATATTTTGGTTATCAAACTACAGTAAGTTTATTGTAAGGAATTGCAGTAATGGAATTTCATAATGGGTCCCTGATCTTTACTAAACAGAAATGCATAATTGTAGATATTAAATGTAATTTTCTTCAGGGTGATGTGTATGCAATATCCTACTTTGTATATTTGGGTATTATTCTACACAATGGCTGTTCTTTTAATGATCTCTACCCTCAAACAAGACAAATTCTGAACCAATCATATATATTTCACACGTTTGGACTTCAAAGTACAGCACAATAGAGTACAGCATTTAACATCTCATCCGAAAGACAGCACCCTACACAGGGTAGTGTCCCCAATCACTGCCCTGGGGCATTGGGATATTTTTTAGACCAGAGTGCCTCCTACTGGACCTCCAAGACCATTTCCAGCAGCATTTGGTCTCACATCCAGGGAATGACCAGGACTAACCCTGCTTAGCTTCAGAAGCAAGCCAGCAGTGGCATGCAGGGTGGTATGCTGCTGGCATATAGCAAAGTACAGTAGAGTTCAGTACAGTGCAGTACATTATAGTGTACTCAACATTAAAGTGCTCTACTGTGTACAGAACTCTACTGTATAGTACAGTACTATACTGAACTATACTCTAGTTTTAATTGAATGTACTGAACTCTACTGTACAGTACAGTACTATACTGAACTATACTCTAGTATTAATTGTACAGTACTATACTGAATTATACTGAATTGTACTCTACTTTTAATCGAATGTACTGAAGTCTACTGTAAGGTAGAGTAGTATACGGAATTATACTCTATACTTATAAAAACATATACAAATTGGATGCAGTCTATCACAGTGCCATCCGTTTCGTCACCAAAGCCCTGTATACTACCCACCACTGCGACCTGTACGCTGTCGTTGACTGGTCCTCGCATCATACTCGTCACCAAACCTACTGGCTCCAGGTCATCTACAAGAACCTGCAAGGTAAAGTCCCGCCTTATCTCTGCTCGCTGGTCACCATAGCTGCACCCACAAGTAGCACGCGTTTCAGCAGGTATATCTCACTTGTCACCCCCAAAGCCAATTCCTCCTTTGGGTACCTCTCCTTCCAGTTCTCTGCTGCCAATTGACTGGAGCAAACTACAAAATCTCTGAAACTGGAAACACTTATCTCCCTCACTAGCTTTAAGCACCAGCTGTCAGAGCAGCTCACAGATCACTGCACCTGTATATAGCCCATCTATAAATAGCCCAAACAACTACCTCTTCCCCTACTGTATTTATTTACTTATTTTGCTCCTTTGCACCCCAGTATTTCTACTTTGCTCACTCATCGACTGTCAAATCTACCATTCCAGTGTTTTACTTGCTATATTGTATTTACTTCGCCACCATGGCCTTTATTTGCCTTTACCTCCCTTATCTCACCTCATTTGCTCACATTGTATATAGACTTATTTTTCTACTGTATTATTGATTGTATGTTTGTTTTACTCCATGTGTAACTCTGTGTCGTTGTATGTGTCGAACTGCTTTGCTTTATCTTGGCCAGGTCGCAGTTGTAAATGAGAACTTGTTCTCAACTTGCCTACCTGGTTAAATAAAGGTGAAATTACAAATTTTAAAAATACTGAACTATACTCTATTTTGAATTGAATGTACCAAACTCTACTGTACAGTACAGTACTATACTGAACTATACTCTATTTTGAATTGAATATACTGAACTCTACTGTACAGTACAGTACTATACTGAACTATACTCTATTTTGAATTGAATGTACTGAACTATACTGTACAGTACTGTACTGTGCTGTCCTAACATGTGAACCCAACTGTAGGTTTGTGTCTACTATAATTTCCCATTGTATCCAATTCATTTGCAGAAGATGTTATTGTAAAACCCTATAACTCACTATAACTCAACTCCAGCCACTTTAATAATGGGAATTGATGGGAAATGATGTAAAATATATCACTAGCCACTTTAAACAATGCTACCTAATATAATGTTTACATACCCTACATTATTCATCTCATATGTATACGTATATACTGTACTCTATATCATCTACTGCATCTTTATGTAATACATGTATCACTAGCCACTTTAACTATGCCACTTTGTTTACATACTCATCTCATATGTATATACTGTACTCAATACCATCTACTGCATCTTGCCTGTGCCGCTCTGTACCATCACTCATTCATATATCTTTATGTACATATTCTTTATCCCCTTACACTGTGTATAAGACAGTAGTTTTTTTGGAATTGTTAGTTAGATTACTTGTTGGTTATTACTGCATTGTCGGAACTAGAAGCACAAGAATTTCGCTACACTCGCATTAACATCTGCTAACCATGTGTATGTGACAAATAAAATTTGATTTGAATGATTTGATTTATAACATACTTGTTACTTCTGTGAACTTCTGTGAACTTACATTTCCTCATGAGAAATCAAAAAAAGAAAGAATCTTACCGATATGTGTGGTTTTGGTAAAGAATTTCAAGGGCACAAGGCAATGTTTCTTAAACTTACAGAAGGCATAAAAATTTTTAAAAACTAAATATAAAATTGTTGATATTAGTTGGCAGTGTTCTTCGATGTTGTGTTTTGATATATTTCTAATACATTTTAAGAGTTTATCTGAAAGATGTTTTCTTCGACCTCCTTTCCATCTGTTTTACCAGAAATCAGAGCATTTCCAAAATTGCTAGGATTTAAAATGGTTGACTTTCGAAAAGAAATGATAGACTCTTATCTTTCATTTGACACCCAATCTGACACGCTTCTACGAGCTCCACGTGTTGTTGCTCATGGGTTTCCATGGAAACAACCAGAGTGTTTGTCAGGACGAGGAAACAGATTCAGTCCCTACATGCATAGAACCCTACAGAGAAAGGCCTACTGATTAAATGATCAGAGCGGGTTGTGTCCATTTCGTAATAATGACGTTAAGATGAATGCTTTCTGAAGGCAGACAATTTTTTTGTCATAAAGAGAGTTATGACTGCCACTTCACACACATTAAACAGAGTGACAATGCAATTAGCTGGCATCGGAAACAGAGCAGCGTAGTTCTCAGTCTTGACACTGAGAACAGTGAATCAATACCTTGTTCAAACGAAATTATGGATAAATAAGAGTGGTAATATTTTCTACTTTTTCAGCAAAGGACCCCATATTTTTCTCCAGATTTTCTGCCGACACATCTCACCCCAAATTAAATAAAACCTTAAAATCTGTAGACATGTTTTTTTACGTCAGCAAATAAACTTAAATAATTACATTTTCATCTCTTTGATTTAAATTAAATTACATGAGACTGATGGGTTAGATTGTTGGTCTACATGAGACTGATGGGGTAGACAGCTGGTCTACATGAGACTGATGGGTTAGACTGTTGGTCTACATGAGACTGATGGGTTAGACTGTTGGTCTACATGAGACTGATGGGGTACACTGTTGGTCTACATGAGACTGATGGGTTAGACTGTTAGTCTACATGTGTCTGATGGGTTAGACTGTTGGTCTACATGAGACTGATGGGTTAGACAGCTGGTCTACATGAGACTGATGGGTTAGACAGCTGGTCTACATGAGACTGATGGGGTAGACAGCTGGTCTACATGAGACTGATGGGTTAGACTGTTGGTCTACATGAGACTGATGGGTTAGACTGTTGGTCTACATGTGTCTGATGGGTTAGACTGTTGGTCTACATGAGACTGATGGGTTAGACAGCTGGTCTACATGAGACTGATGGGTTAGACAGCTGGTCTACATGAGACTGATGGGGTAGACAGCTGGTCTACATGAGACTGATGGGTTAGACTGTTAGTCTACATGTGTCTGATGGGTTAGACTGTTGGTCTACATGAGACTGATGGGTTAGACTGTTGGTCTACATGTGTCTGATGGGTTAGACAGCTGGTCTACATGAGACTGATGGGTTAGACTGCTGGTCTACATGAGACTGATGGGATAGACAGCTGGTCTACATGAGACTGATGGGTTAGACAGCTGGTCTACATGAGACTGATGGGTTAGACAGCTGGTCTACATGAGACTGATGGGGTAGACTGTTGGTCTACATGAGACTGATGGGTTAGACAGCTGGTCTACATGAGACTGATGGGGTAGACTGTTGGTCTACATGAGACTGATGGGTTAGACAGCTGGTCTACATGAGACCGATGAGTTAGACTTTTGGTCTACATGAGACTGATGGGTTAGACTGTTGGTCTACATGAGACTGATGGGTAAGACAGCTGGTCTACATGAGACTGATGGGATAGACAGCTGGTCTACATGAGACTGATGGGTTAGACAGCTGGTCTACATGAGACTGATGGGGTAGACTGTTGGTCTACATGAGACTGATGGGTTAGACTGTTGGTCTACATGAGACTGATTGGGTAGACTGTTGGTCTACATGAGACTGATGGGTTAAACTGTTGGTCTACATGAGACTGATGGGTTAGACTGTTGGTCTACATGAGACTGATGGGTTAGACTGTTGGTCTACATGAGACTGATGGGGTAGACTGTTGGTCTACATGAGACTGAATGGTTAGACTGTTGGTCTACATGTGTCTGATGGGTTAGACTGTTGGTCTACATGAGACTGATGGGTTAGACAGCTGGTCTACATGAGACTGATGGGTTAGACAGCTGGTCTACATGAGACTGATGGGATAGACAGCTGGTCTACATGAGACTGATGGGTTAGACAGCTGGTCTACATGAGACTGATGGGGTAGACTGTTGGTCTACATGAGACTGATGGGTTAGACTGTTGGTCTACATGAGACTGATTGGGTAGACTGTTGGTCTACATGAGACTGATGGGTTAAACTGTTGGTCTACATGAGACTGATGGGTTAGACTGTTGGTCTACATGAGACTGATGGGTTAGACTGTTGGTCTACATGAGACTGATGGGGTAGACTGTTGGTCTACATGAGACTGAATGGTTAGACTGTTGGTCTACATGTGTCTGATGGGTTAGACTGTTGGTCTACATGAGACTGATGGGTTAGACAGCTGGTCTACATGAGACTGATGGGTTAGACAGCTGGTCTACATGAGACTGATGGTGTAGACAGCTGGTCTACATGAGACTGATGGGTTAGACTGTTGGTCTACATGAGACTGATGGGTTAGACTGTTGGTCTACATGAGACTGATGGGGTAGACAGCTGGTCTACATGAGACTGATTGGGTAGACTGTTGGTCTACATGAGACTGATGGGTTAGACTGTTGGTCTACATGAGACTGATGGGGTAGACAGCTGGTCTACATGAGACTGATGGGTTAGACTGCTGGTCTTAATGACACTGATGGGTTAGACTGTTGGTCTACATGAGACTGATGGGGTAGACTGTTGGTCTACATGAGACTGATTGGTTAGACTGTTGGTCTACATGTGTCTGATGGGTTAGACAGCTGGTCTACATGAGACTGATGGGTTAGACTGTTGGTCTACATGTGTCTGATGGGTTAGACAGCTGGTCTACATGAGACTGATGGGTTAGACTGCTGGTCTTAATGACACTGATGGGTTAGACTGTTGGTCTACATGACACTGATGGGTTAGACTTTTGGTCTACATGAGACTGATGGGGTAGAATGTTGGTCTACATGTGTCTGATTGGGTAGACTGTTGGTCTACACGAGACTGATGGGGTAGACTGTTGGTCTACATGAGACTGATGGGATAGACTGCTGGTTGTCATTATTTTTATTTATTTATTTCACCTTTATTTAACCAGGTAGGCCAGTTGAGAACCAGGTAGGCCAGTTCTCGTTTACAACTGCGACCTGGCGACCTTAAAAAGCTAACCAGAGAGCATTTCATGTTGGTGACATCTTTAGTGTAGCAATATATTTCCTTTCCTTGTAACTGAATAATTTCACATCACACTCCTGTCATCAATGAGGCCCAGCTTGAGAAGGCACACACTGTTCACACACCGAGACTCGGTTTCAGGTGTTTTAA